>NC_133326.1:312392463-312692463 GCF_042186555.1 Aquarana catesbeiana | reverse complement strand
TGCCCTGCCTCTTTTCCAGAACCTTCTGAAAACCAGAGGAGGTGCCCAAGAGCTGAAGGACATGTCAGTCACCTGCTGCTACACTAAACTACTCCCCTGCCCCCAGATCAAAAACAAACAGGCCTAGCTCACAGCATAGGCCTGCCTAAATTTGCCTGCGCTGATAGTATAAAATAAACCCACTACTCTAGCACCTACCTAAGGTAGAGGGTGCTACACTAGTGAAGCCTATAGCATCTAATTATTAGTCATTTCATGTCATAGATCAGAAATTTCTAGCACTACAGAGGTGTACAGAAGTGTGCCATTGTTATACTGGACAATGGAGATATTGTTACCATGACACAGGACAGAGGTCTTGATTATGTATGGAATAATGTACCATTAAGATCTGGGAAGTTTGTTTGCAATAAAAATGCATGAGGTTTTAGGCAAAGTGAATATATAAAGGTAAACAAATTGCTCTGTGAATCATAATGCCTTTAAAACATATCTTAATCCAAGAACAAAAAATTGATAGTGTTGCAGCTTAGGGTCCTTTGATGTGGTGGCTGCATTGGTTTTCTTTGATCACACTTTTTATGTTCCTTTATTTTAACCTGGTAATCCTGTCTTTAACACATTTCCTGTCATAGAATGACAACAAAACTAAGCAATGCTGTTTCCCTAGGACCGGAAGTATGTTAGGACTACATTGCACCTCCCTCTCTGCTCCATAACAGGGGAAGGTGTTTTGCAGTTCACGGAGATAGCTAGGAACAATGATATCAGTCCAGAGGCATAGACCAAAGGAAGGTATCAGCTGGCTGGATGAATAGCTATTTTATTTTTTTTTTGCACAAAAAGATATAAAAAAAAAAACACTTTTAGTTGTATGCAATACATAAAATGCAGCGCAATCACATAAATTAACATAAAATAATAATAACCTAAAAAACATAGAAGTCCCATC
Source organism: Aquarana catesbeiana (assembly GCF_042186555.1). Taxonomy (NCBI): domain Eukaryota; kingdom Metazoa; phylum Chordata; class Amphibia; order Anura; family Ranidae; genus Aquarana; species Aquarana catesbeiana. Next base: position 312,691,511 of record NC_133326.1, on the reverse strand, counting down.
TACAATCTCCTACTAAGCGTCCAAAAAATCCATCACCAATGTGCTGTAATCGTGATCTCTTCAGTTGCTCTAGGTGACACATGCATCTACCCCTTGTGCATTCAATATGCTCACCTTTCTAATTTGACCTCAATATGAATCAAGGTCTCAATGTGCTTATTGCCCTACCTTGGGCAATCTAGATATCTATGGCCATGAGAAATGGAACTCTGTTCTCTGTCTCTTCACCAGCTTCACTCCAACTCAGGTACTGTAATGTACAATAAATATGATTAGAAATCGTGTTCTCTGTATAGTACTTGTTTATTAAAAAGCTCCTAAATGGGTAAACTCACAATGAAAAGCACCCTAAGTGCTATGTAAACAGCATTAAAAAGGCAACAAGGTAACAGCATCCACAGTGAATGTATTTCAGAGTTCCTATACGCGTTATGTTCCCAGGTAGAGCTACTGATGAAGCTCTGACTGGGAGCATTAGGCATACAGGAACCAAGATGGAGCTGGTGAGCTACATTCGCTGTGGATACTGTTACCTATGTCTTTTTAATGCTGTTTACATAACACTTGGGGTGCTTTTTATTGTAAGTTTACCCATTAAGGAGCTTTTTAATAAAATAGTCTTTATCATTTTATTCACATAGCACTTGGGGTGCTTGTTTGATGTGAGTTTATTCTTGGAGGAGTTTTTTAACAGTTCTATACAGAGAGCACTATTTTTGGTTCCATTTTATTTGAAATGCATACCTGCCTGAGGTGGAGTAAAGATGGTGGAGAGTCAGAGTTTCAACCCCTGCGGCCACAGATAACTAAAAGCCTATTGTGGGGCAACAAGTGCATTGAGGCCTCGATTCATATTGAGGACAAATAAATAAGGTGAGCATGTTGGATGCATATGGAATGCATGCATGTATCACCTAGAGTTTGGAGGAACTGAAGAGATTACTATTACAGCACATTGGAGGTGGATTTTTATGGATGCATAAGAGGAGATTGTAGATAGGACTTTATGTTTTTTTATTATAATTATCTAAGTTCCTTTTATGCGATTTGATGTGATTGCACTGCATTTTATGTATTGCATACTTGTTAAGAGGTGTAGTGAAAAGTACTGGATAATGTTCTAGCAGGAATCTTTTTTTGGGTATCATTATAGGACTGCTCTGATTGTTTTTTTGAGCAATTCCAATTGTATATTTACCAGACCAAAATGGAGCAAATAAGAGAAATGTATTGTAATGCCCGGTACACACGGTCGGATTTTCCGACGGAAAATATGTGATAGGACCTTGTTGTCGGAAATTCCGACCATGTGTAGGCTCCATCACACATTTTCCATCGGATTTTCCGACACACAAAGTTTGAGAACAGGCTATAAAAGTTTCCGACAACAAAATCCGTTGTCGGAATTTCCGATCGTGTGTACACAAATCCGACGCACAAAGTGCCACGCATGCTCAGAATAAATAAAGAGATGAAAGCTATTGGCTACTGCCCCGTTTAGAGTCCCGACATACGTGTTTTATGTCACCGCGTTCAGAACGAACGGATTTTCCGACAACTTTGTGTGACCGTGTGTATGCAAGACAAGTTTGAGCCAACATCCGTCAGAAAAAATCCTAGGATTTTGTTGTCGGAATGTCCGATCAATGTCTGACCATGTGTACGGGGCATTAGAGTTTACATACACTTTAATAATTTAGTGCAGGGTGTACTTATAATAAACCAAACCTAGCATTTACAAAGGCTTACATACACAGACTGATGAACAGATGGTGATGGGCAGACTAGACTGTCAAAGACACAGACTGACAGACATTGATTGATGAAGACATATGTGGGTTAGGGATGAGGTTTGGGCTCACCATTACGAATGGGTCTATGGCAATTCCTAGGGATTTGCAAAGTTTATGAACTGGAAACACTTTGCCGAATAGTTTACAGGTTCACTGACAGAGATAAGGAACAACCTGTAATGCAGTGCATAGCTTTTGCCCCAGGTCAGCTGAGCCGCAAGAGTCAATAATTGAAAGAAATGGATAGCTGAGCCCCTTTCTATAAAAGAGTGGGCTCACATGAGGCATACCATCAGTGTGTTTTGGACCTGTAAGGGTGACCTGACAATTTAGTGTCAGGGAGGGATACAGTTTTCTCTTTTTTATTTTTTTATTTTGGCATTGGTACATTCCAGAGATGAGCTTGGGTGTCATTTGAAGTCATCTTTATCCAAACGATCGAATCGTGTTTTTTTAAATCCAACCAGCTGCAAGCCAGGCCATTCCCTGCCCCACAGCACACATTAACAAATGGAAGGATGCCATTGTCTTCTAATTGTGCTCCTGTGATGTCACCCTTTCACATGCACCCCTGGTATAATAAAAGCAATCATTCCAAAACATGTTACACAGCCATGGTCCACCATTGTCACTTTTAGCAAATTAACTCAGAGTAATTGTTTATTATACACAGCGATTTAGCAAACTAAATGACCTCCAAGAAGGGTTTAGAGCTACTATATACAGAACACTGCTATTCGATGGAAAACTGCTGCAGATATGACTCTTACCAGTCAAATGGTGCTGGACACATAGTTGTGTCTTCCTATTTTATTAGAGACAACAGAAACATGAAATTACATTATAACCATGTAGTTCCACTAAGAAGAACAATATATTATACAAGCATTAAACGCTGCCACCTAGTGGAAGAGCTACTAATTACAGCATAGTATGTGAGAATCGTTGTTACAGCTACAGTATGTCTGTATTAACAGCATGCTAACAATTTTTTCTCAGATATTACTGTTCCACTTAACAAAAGGCACATGAGGTAAGCCCAAAATAGCTATATTTTATAATGAAAGCAGGCCAGTCAGCCAAGTTGGTCACCTCTCTGAACTATAGATAATGTTAACATGTTTGTACCAAACGTCAGTACTTGCAAATAGACATTTTAATAACAATTGTCATTTGATGATCATGTGAATGGCACAAAATAGCATATTCTATCTGTAATGGAAGAACTTTCTATCTTATTTCTGAGAAGTACAGTCATACTGCTGACACACACAAAAAAGCAGGAGAGGTTCCTTCAGTCTGGAAAGTGATGCGTAAGGTGCTGGGATTTTCCCACATGTGGCAGCTTAAATAAGCAAAACCGGAATATGGATGAGTCAGATAATAAATTCATGCTTCCTTGCATATATCGTGAGCCCATCTGATCAAGTTAGTGTGACTGATATAATTAACTGTTTTGTGACATATTATTAAGTACTAGGCAGGCATTTCATTTGTTAATGAATATGCACACTGCTGCTATACAGTATATTATTTTGAAGATAGTGGGGAAGAATTAGAACATTTGTTTTTATTGGTGACTGTTGCCCCATTGGGATGATTTCACCTTATTTCATGTCCATGTGACAACATTGACAAGAGGGATATTTCCCCAGCAACACTCATCAATAACTATAACTTTGCACATATTTCTGGTTGAAGTAGTGAATCTTTCTACTTTACAGCTTACAGTCTTAGTTTTAGTCACACAAGTTTGCCACTGTTTTTTTTTTTAATAGTTTGCACATCTCTTCTTGATGCTATTAGCATGACACAGCAGGCATGCATGCTAGTATCCATATAGTATTAGCATTGTGATACTTACCCAAATCACCTTCATCATTAGGGGGTAGCTTTAGAGGGTGTACTCAGCAAAAGGTTACATCTCTTCAAAGTAGTGGTGTCTGATGCTTAAGAGCACTGCACTCTTTTGGCACCTACCTGATACCTGTAGGTGTAAACAGATTGCCAGAGCTGACAGCACATTAGCTGCCTTGTCAAAAAATGACAACAAAAAGAACGGATTCTCTTGACTGATACTTATAAAAATGATCATAACTCAAAAATTCAACCCAAACTAAACTATGATAGGAATTGTCACCTGTTCACTGTTATCAGTGATTGTTTCTGTACTGTTCTACAAAATTCCACCATATCACCCAGTAAAAGAAGAATGCAGATCAATCTTTGGTTACATAATATATTCAAGGGAGACAGCCAGTTTTTCCATATCAGGCATAATTCCTCATCCCCACTCCAGGCAAAACTTTTTTCTTTAATTTTGGGACACAGTAGGGAGGGAAACCTCAGGTTATTATTACTATCTGTGTCTTCCTGTTCCTGTGACTGAGAATGAGGTGAGATCTCCAAAATGGGGAGTTTGCATGCACCTTGATAAAGGAAACCTGGCCTAAGTGGGGGAATCAAATGATGTTATAATAAAGAGACTTTTCTTACTAAAGAAGTGCTGTCAACTTTGGAATTCCATTCTGTTGCTACGAGCATTTATTGGTGAGAAGCTTTATGTTTGCTGTCAGGACTATACAATCTCTACAATAGAGTCGGAGACTTGTATAAAAACCTTATTGCCTGAAGTCGGACTTCAAAGAAAGATTAATATGGGCAGTGCTATATTTTCTCTTGTGTTTGGACACCCATGCATGCTTTACACAAACATTCTGGTGTAAATATGTTTTAAGAAGCATAGCCAAGAAGAAGTGATACCTTTCCTTTAATGATGTTTTCAGATTTTTGACAAAGTATGACTACACTAACCAGAGCTACAATTATTCATATTTCAGTTGTCTAAGGATGGTCTTTTCCAGAAACTGCTGGAAGGTAAGGAAGATAAACCCAAAGCGGATACCTATGATTTTGACCTCATCATTATTGGTGGAGGATCTGGAGGTCTAGCAGCTTCTAAGGTAAAAACATCAAAAATATATTTGTATAGCTATTCAGTGGAAGGAAAACACTAAAAAAGCTTATATTTGTTGTTACTTAGGAGGCTGCAAAGTATGGCAAGAAAGTGTTGGTGCTGGATTATGTTACCCCATCTCCTGTAGGAACCAAATGGGGTAAGATGGAAAGGACTATTTAAACATAAGCTAATTATTTGCCTTCTAAGTTTATCTGTAGTATTCCAAATAGTTTTCCCAAATTGATCTACTAGAGGCAGCTAGAAAACCTATAAAAATTACACAACAAATGAGAGTTCAGATGAAACTTAGGGATCTAGTTATAAATGTTTTCCCACGAGGTTCACACATTTTTCTAATTCAGAAAAATGTGTAAATCCTGGATGAAAGTTGTGTGAATCTTATGTACAAACACTGAAAATAGATTCCTAATTGCTATGGTGTTAGCATTACAATAGAATAGGCCCATTTCCATTTGTGGTTCACTTCAGAGTTCATAAAAAACATAGGTCCACCTGTTATCGTACAATTATACATAACAGTGTACAGATATGCAGGATTCCACTACACCTTTGCTCACTACACCATGTTACAGGTTTGCACGAGCTCCTGATGTTTTTTATTTCTTAATAAATAACCACCTGCAGTCATTTTGCATTCCAGTAATGTATTTTCTCTTTTATAGGTCTTGGAGGCACATGCGTAAATGTGGGCTGCATTCCCAAAAAGCTAATGCATCAAGCAGCCCTACTGAGACAGGCTTTGAAAGATTCAAACAAATATGGCTGGCAAATTGAAGATAATGGTATGTCATTAATAAAGCAGTGTTCCTAAACAGCACTTATTCTCTTGGCTCCACTTACTCATAGTGAGGCCGCACAACATGATGAGAGGGAAGGGATTAATTTAAATGCCAGTAGCTGAATGCCCAGTCATTCCTGGTGCCAATAAAACACAGAAGTGTTGAATTTGTTAACATGATTACTGTGCATCTATGTATGTATTTTCCATTGTAGTAAAGAGGCAATCAAATTTAAAAAAAATGATATACTCATTGTTTTAAAATGTCTACAGCATGTAAACCACTATTTGTTAGGATAAGGAGCAAGATGCAGTAACCCATAAGCCAAGAATCATTTTTTTACTGATTTGCCTTTAATAAATACAAATATGTTCGGTTGCTTTGGGTCACTGCACTTTCATCATTGTTTTTTGCATTAAAGTGCTACTGAGTTGATTACAATTTCAATTTTTATTGTAAAAAGAAAAGTGATGCCCCTCTACTATATATACATTATATTATGGACTTATGTTAGTTTCACGACTGCTTGCCTCTAATGTATCTTTTACTTAGCATATACATTACTTATCATAAACAGGTGATAATTAATAGCAAAACAATAGTTACACCATAACATACAATAACTGAATTCCATGATTATTTATGGAAGCATCCACATCGTTACTGGCAACGATATCATGACCATTTACGGAGAATTGTAGAGAATTGTTTGAAGCGATTACCTGCATCCTTTCTTTTTACACTTCACTGATTTAGCAGCAAGGAAACAGAGAATTGTTAATTTGTGAATCTCTTATACTGATGCTGGGCACATTGTTACTAAAGTTCAAATTAGCATGGGGGGTTCAGATCTGGACTCATCATGGTTAGGTTATATGTCCCTAGACAGAATAGTGACTGTTGTTTGGCTTAGAAACACTATCAGCTTGTCTCTTGTATAATAATCCAACTTCTATTTTTATCAGACTGGGTTTTTAGTTATAACTTTCTATTGATTAACTTAATAGCTTGGAAAACTGTTCAGTATATCATTTTAATTCATGTTAAACAATAATGGCAGGGGTCTCCAAACTATGGTCCTCCAGTTGTTCAGGAACTACAATTCCCATCATGCCTTGTCATGTCTGTGAATGTCAGAGGTTTACAATTCCTCATGGGATGTGTCGTTTTGCAGCAGCTGGAGGACCTGTAATTTTGAGATTCTTAGTTTATAGTATTATTTACAGGGAGCTTCCCTTGACCCATAATTTGCAGAGGATGCAGGCTTTCTAATCAGATAGGACAGCACAACCTGCTTGCTTTTTCTGCCTTTGTGAAAATAAGATATTTCTATCTCTGGAACAAGAGAGTGAAAGGGGATGTGTCCCTGTAATGTGTGCAGTTTGATTTCTTGCTGTTCAGGTGTATTCACAAGGTAGCAGTTAGCTTCAAATGTGCCAGCCTTCGGCTGGCTGTCAATGATAAATAACAATTATTTATGTAAAATGTTTCAAAGTTACCTTTTTAGAAATGTAAAACATTTTTAGCAAATTGTATTGAGTTAAACATAATAAATTGAATGATCACTTTAAACAACTTTTGGAGAAGGGTTGAATCTCTTCCAGGTCTATTGGAAAGATTTCCCTTTGCTACCTGTTAGCTTAGGAAGTTGTCAGTGGCGGCTAGTGCTCAATATTTTGGGGGGCAGCAAATAAACCTGCCCCCCTCACTTGCACATACCGCCAACGCCACCCCCCCCCACCCCCCGCTGCACAGGCCGGCCTCTGTAGGTACTCACACTGCTCTCTGCTCTCTGCATTGGCTCCCCAATCTCCGCATTTGCTCCCACTCATCTACACCTGCTCCCCACTCTCTGCACCAGCTCCTGCTCGTCTGCTCCATCTACTCCCTCCCAGGCAGCCCCTCCCATTACAGGCATTGCTTCTCCCCCTGGGCAAACAGGAAGTGAGTCCTTAGACCCGATTGGCCAATCGGGTCTCAGGACCTGCTTTCTGATTGGCCAGGAGGAGAATCAGGAAGACAATAGTGAATATTAATTCGCTATTGTCACACAACTGGGTGGGCTCAGGGCACAGTACTATGCACCCTGAGCCCACCCTTTTTTGAAGCCTATTAGAGCATCAGGCTCTTCCGAATGGGAAGTGAGTCCCCTGAAACCTGATTGGCCGGGAGTTCTAAGACTCCCTGGCCAATCGGGTCTCAGGACCCACTTCCTGACTGGCCAGGAGGAGAATCGGGAAGACAATAGCAAATATTAATTCCTTAATATCACACAACTGGGTAGGCTCAGGGTACAGTGCTCTGCACCCTGAGTCCACCCTTTTTTTAAGCCAATTAGAGCCTCAGGCTATAATTATGTGCTTACAGAAAAAAAAACAAAAAAACATTGAAATCCATGCATCTGGCACCCTGCATCTAGATTAGGGGCGAGGAACACATGGATTAGAGGGCGGCGCCCCTGCACCCCTAATGGAGTGGCTGCCACTGGAAGTGATCTTTCTACAGTGGGGGAAAAAAAGAGGGGTTAATATTACTTTCTGTCTTCCTGTGCCACTGATAACTGCTCCCCTCAATAACCATATTTGCATGCTGTCCCTCTTAGCAGTTGCTGTTTTATATCTGGTCTATAGGTCAGCTGAGAATCACATTGACTCACTGAAAGCAAAAGAATTGCATCCTCTTATTCATTTGGCAGTCATTAGTCAGTAGCGATTTAGCAAAACTGCTGATTGCACTTTCTGACATAGAGAGCACCAATAGTGGAAACATTTACAAACCTATATCTTCAAACAATATGGCACAGCAAGCAATTAAAACTGATTCACATAAAAAAATTAATCAAAGATAAACTTTACAGTAATAATTCTAATTATGTATGTACTAAAAATGTATGGCACCTTTCTAGAGTTTCATTTTGATATACATTGGATTTCTGAGTATTTAACTAGCTGTTTATACAATATAAAATGTCTCTTTTGCTCTCTATTACCAGTGCAACACAACTGGGAGATGATGACAAAGTCAATCCAGAGCCAGATTCGCTCTCTGAACTGGAACTACAGGGTGTCACTCATACAAAACAATGTGGAATATGAAAATGGTTTTGGAGAGTTTGTGGAAGCACACAAGATTAAGGTATTGAATTTTAATCGCTTTTTATAGATAGATTAGGCTGTATTACTACATATGGCGATGGCTTACGTATAATGCCTGCCATATAAAGGTAGAGATTATCACAAAATATGATTGTCTTCAGTGTTACTGTGAATTATTCACCCAGTGTAGGGTGCATAGATTGTCATTTTGGTTTAATACAAAAAACAGGCATAGGCATCACTAGCAGACGAGTGTGTTGGATTGTTTAATATGATGTTCTGTTAATTTTGCTGGTAAAGTAGAGATGAACAGTTAACACTAGGCATATCTGATTACTGCCAGGCGTAAGATTATAAGCATCTGAAGGTCTAATCACACATTCTGAACTACCACATTCTCCTGCCTATAGCCATTGTAATATGTCAATGGGAAAGGAACTCAGAGGAAATCTCCCCAATGGTGATGGAGCAAAAAAAAAAAGCAGTGTACTTTACCGTTCCTCACTCTACTAAACATAATAATTAATACTGTCTTTTTCTCTGTTGAAGAGATGTGCTATTCTGTCAGGAAACTGTTTTTTTTTAGGCATTGGAAAGGTGCCTGTGGACATGGAATGATAGTATCATGTCTGCATTAAGGCCCCATTCACACTTGAGCGTTTTGTAGCTTGAAGCCTGAAGCTATAAAACGCTGGAGGGGAAAAAAATCTGTTATTCTCTATGGAGATGGTTCACATCTCCACTCTAAAACGCCTGATGCCAGAATCTCCAAAACGCCTGAAGCTCAACCAAGTTCTGGAACTTTTTTTAGGCAGATTTGGGTGTTTTTCTGCTGTTTACATTGACCCTTTGACCTGTACAAAATTGCGCGACTTTCTGCCTGAAAATGCTACGCTCAGGTGTGAATGGGGCTTAAGAGATGATCTCATGTGTGTGAGCAACATTTCCAGCCAAAATATTTTAGGAGAAGAAGCAATTGGACATGGTAGATTGCCTTGTCTGCTGAATATTGTCTTTATAGAGAAAAGTCATGATAGTGTAGGTGCTGTGCCTCCCCACTACCTATTCTCACAGTGTAAACAGGAATAGTTATGTAACTGAAGGCTTCCTGTTTAGGGTTGAAACTATATGATAAGACATTGTTAGATGCTTGGATTGTGCTTACATGTCTAACATCAAGTGTTTTTTGCACAGCTTAAAGAAAACTTGTCATGAAAAAAAATGCATTCCACCCTTGCTGACTACTGTGATATTGGGGGAAGCTCAGTGTAGAAGCATTTGTAGTGAGTCCACGTCAGTCAAAATTGTGGTTTTAGGGCTTGTCAGCCCAGTTTTTTTTTTTTTTTTTTGCACAAACCTAAAGAAAAGCAAAGCCCTTTATTTTATAGTACATCAGGATTCACTTCATCTCTCCCAGTCCTTCAGACTCGTATAGCTAACCTGACTCTTTCAGTCCTGTGGGGTAAGGAATTTCTCCTCCAACATGGAGTGCTGTCTCCTGAGTACAGCAATTTTCCTAATGGGAGTCTCCTGAATGTAGCACACACCTGCCTCCTGACAGGAGCCCTAATCTATGGTCATGTCCTTGATTATAAAGAGTGTGCACACCTGCCCACTCACACAGCCTGTAGGTCTCCAGTAAGACCTGGACACAGGATTGAAGGCATCACCCCACCTAGTCTTCTCCGCTCAGACACGATACTCCAGAGCCCTGCACTTTGCATTAGTGTGAACCCTATTTTACCTTTCTCAATACTCACGTAGTAACAGGGCCTAAAACTGTCACACTTCTCTTTATGAAAATCCTTGTTGCTTGGCTGTCACGCTGTCATGCTGACCCTCTTACTTTAATACATTCATTCACTGACCCATATGCAGAAAAGAAAGTAAGCAATGGCAGCGTTCATGCTTATGTGATGATAGGTCTCTTTTTAATATGTATTTTGCCTTTTCCTTAAAATACCAATTTTGTTCTGCAGTCAACAAATCCAAAAGGAAGAGTGAAATATTACACTGCAAAGACATTTCTCATAGCTACAGGAGAAAGGCCACGCTACCCTGGAATACCTGGAGACAAAGAATACTGTATTACCAGGTACCAACCTAGATCATTTTTGTTTGTTTCGTACATGTTTTTGTGATCCAACGTGTACTGAACAATACTTGATAAATAAAATAAAGGGGTATGTAGAGTCTTATGGTATTTGTATGATTGTCCATACATACATGATAATATATAACTTGTGTATACAGTAGGACCTTAATAATAGTCATAAAGCAGTATATGTATAGCCAAAACTTTTATTTTTAATTTCAGATAGAATCGGTAAAGGTTAAAAACCCTGACAGTATATTTTTTGCTGTCTGTCTTGCTGAGGTTCTTTCACTCTGTGTGCTGGAGACACAACAGAAATCTCTCCAAAGTGAAGGGAATTCACCTCTTAAGCAGTTATTACTGGAACAACATTTGCCCTGACATCTTGTTCTGGTGACAACTGTAACATTTTGGTTTTCCCTTTGCTTCCTGTCTCAATAACAATGAGTACTAGGACAAACAGGGCGAGTCATTCCAGCAGAGGCAACAGACAGCCATTCAATCTTTAAAGAGGTTCTAATCCTTTTCTACTCCATCTAAAGGAAAGAAATTGTTTTGACTATACACACACTTTTACTTGTGAAAATTACATTGTTGATACTAACCATAAGTTTTAATGGGATTGCAAAATCTTCTCAGGTGAACATTTATTTTTGCGTTTTTTTCTTTTACATTATACAACAGTAATCTTTTCTGTTTCTGTTTAATTGCAGTGATGACCTCTTTTCTTTGCCATACTGTCCAGGAAAGACTCTGGTGGTTGGTGCCTCCTATGTGGCATTAGAGTGTGCTGGGTTTCTAGCAGGACTTGGTCTGGATGTCACTGTAATGGTGCGCTCCATTCTGTTAAGAGGTTTTGACCAGGAAATGGCTAATAAAATTGGCGAACACATGGAAGAGCATGGAGTCAAGTTCATTAAAGAATATGTGCCTACAAAGGTACCTTCCGAATTCTTAGCTTTGTACAACAGCTGTAAAGATACTGTATCTTTTTGTATATGAACTGTCAAAACTGTAATTATACTTTTAGGGTGTTGATGGGCTTTTGTTCATGTTGAACTGGTTTTGCATTTCCAAACGCGTATATGGGAATGCAAAACTGGCTAGAAGCAGATGGCATGCTGGTTAGAAGGAGGTCAGTTGTTGATAATCAATCAAGGAATTTCAAATGATCTCAGAAGCATCTCAAACTGATGGCATAGACGCAAGCTTAAAGTCTTTCAACTCAGGCCTTTAAACGTATCATTTCACAAACCTGGGCAATTTAATCTGAGCCTATAATGAAAGTGGCATAATTAGTGGGTACCCTTAGAGAAAACCACATGTCAGAATGATATGTAGTTTCAGAGCTATACACAGCTAAATTATGTGACTGTACCCTGCCCTCTTCCACAGTCCAAACCTTCCTATTGGTCATTTAATATTGCCTGATTGACTATTAAGGCAACTTAAAAGGTGGAGGATTCAAGGCCATGCTACACATTTACAGCAAAAGTCAATATTTGGATATAATCCCTGGTATATGTGTCTGAATTTACAAAATATTTGATATATGAATTTCATTCTAGGTAATCAATCTCTGTTTATAAGTTATGTTTGAAATGCCCAGCGCGTTTTTTTGTTTTTTTTGTTTTTTATTTTTTTGTGCTCCTTTTCTTTTTTCCTCTTTGTCTCTGTATTTGTTTTTTGCACCCAATTAGATGTTTTATTATGAAAATGTTCATCGTCAAATGGTAAAATATAATGCATTATATTCTTATTGTTCACCATTTGTTTTAACTAAATTGAGTATTTCTGTGCCTTTTAACCATTAATTATAGAAATAATTATTATAGATAATAATTATAGAAAGAAGGAGTTCTTCCTAAGTGGAGATTACTAAATTAATTATAGTACTTAATGATGCCATCAAAAATACTGTCTGTACGATAGTAAACAGAATCCTGTTAATTTAATATATAACTTGTTGAGTGATTCATTCATATGTGTGGGATTACTTTGTATGTCATTATGCTTGCATATGATATCTCGTTATCTTCTTCTGGCAGATAGAGCAGATAGAAGTAGGAGCACCTGGGAGGCTAAAAGTGACATCTCAGTCAGCTGACGGTAAAGAGATTGTTGAAGAATACAATACAGTGAGTACTAAACCCGCCATAATTATCTTTCCCAATTACTGAATAATGACATCCCTTCAATACTAACCAGAAGTCTTTGTAATGATGACAGTTACATATATCAGTATTTTTTCTTACAGAAAATGTCAAATATATCATTACAGCGGACTATAATTTGGATGACATGCTAATTCAGATGAGGTTTCTAGGCCAACATACTATTTATGCAGTCTCATCATAAAATGTTGTATAGTTAAATTGTCAGTCCAACCAAAACTGATTCTTTTTTGATACTAGTGCTGGAGAGCTAAACCATCTAATACTTTCTTTGATCTTTCAAAGACTGTATTTCTCTGCTCAAATTCGTAGTTCTGCACGCCTCCTAAGTGGGCACAAACAGAGTTGGGAATTATGGCAGAGAAATCTTACTCTTGACAATTAGAAAAACCAGGGGCTAAGGCCTGCCTGCTTCAGCTGAATGGGAGTGCCTGGTAACACATGCATTGCAATTCGGGGTGTAAGGAATTAAAAAAAAGGAGGTGATAAAACGCATCCTCGCCGTCTGTAAATGAGGCATCCAATTACCAGATTTCACCTATAATTAAAATACTGCTTTTGGGTGGACTTGTTCCTAAAAAGACTGATAATGCTTTGCTGACAGAGACTTACTCCTATACTTTGTGTTCCAGTGCTGGGTAGACCTCTTCTTTCTTGAATCTCATACATTAAAAAATTCAGAAATTAGACCATCCCCTACTTCCCAAGAACAACCCAAATATTTATTGTTCTGCAAGCTTGAGATCCTTGATCTCTCACAGACCAGCAATTAATTAACCATATGAATTTTAGCATATCTTTATGGTTGTTATAGGTTCCCACTGATGAATTAATTACTGTGTATTTGTCATTCATCTTTAAATTCAGTTTTTGGACTTATTTGGGATAGTATTGTGTGTCAATTGTGACTACACAATTATTGAAAATGCACTTTAGCTTATTTGGATAATGTTGCTTTATACTGATTTTTTTTAAATATTACATTTGATTATATATTTATTGTGTGTATGCTGTGTTCTATGAAATTCAGTTAATCAATGTGAGTGACTTATAGTTTTAGAAAACCAGTGCTTTTTTGCTGAGTAGGTTGGCTGACAAATAACACAACGTGAGATTTTATACTGCAGATAACAATGGGAAGTGACTTCCTGGTGTGGAATTCAATGGATATCTTATAACTTCAATTAGTTGGCATCATATCTATTACAACATGATAAATAATACCAAAGCATAGACAGGGCAATTTGCCTTATGTCCCATTAATTCAGTTGACACTCCAGAGCTGTAATGGTGTGCTTTGAGAAAAGTTTGAAGTGCTCTACTTTTTTCAGCGCAGCATGGTAAGATGCAATGACCCGCAGCTGTGAATAAAGATGAATGAAGTGTCACGTAACATAATAAAGTTGGGAAAAAAGAAAAATGAAACAGTGTGATGCACTAATGCAACTAGTTTCCCTTTAATCTTTTTAGGGGGTATAATGCAGCTGCTGATGGGAATGAGCCATTATACACTGGAACATCCTTTTAACCTTGTTAAGTATTTCAAGCACACATGTTTCTGAGCTAATGAATATGCCATTATCAGCCCCTGTATGTGTGCAAAAACAGGGAGCTCTATTACAGATATTTAGGTTATTAGATATTTGTTATAAATAGAAGTGCAGCAGGTAGTAAATGTTTTTAATATGGCAAATGATCCTTAAAAAGGAAAAAAGAATAGGGCTACTTTCCTCGGAAGCCAGTTAGAAGTTATTTTCAATTCCCCAACTAATAATGTAGCTTTGATCTGATTGGTTGCTACAGAAATTGTACAGAAATTGTCTGAGCTTTCTAATAATGATATCCTTATTCTGAAATTAGTGAGGATTCCCTATTTATTTTGGAGGTATAATCTATATCTATCTGTTATGTGAGGCTTTCATTTGATATTTTATGTTATGTATCTGTAAACAAATGTCTGCTCTTTATCAACAATAATAATGAGATATTATATATACTTGTCAGGTGTTACTTGCAATTGGAAGAGATGCGTGCACAAGAAAAATTGGCTTGGATATACCTGGAGTAAAGATCAATGAAAAGTATGGCAAAAACTAGCAAAAGTACTTGTGTAGCTAATAATAAAATACATGACATACATGCCACTAAGCAGCAATTTGTATCCCTGGGGTTATATGCAAGTCACATAGGATTGAATGACATTGCTACATGTTGTTCTGATTACAGCATGATGTGGAGTGGGGGACATGTTCAGTCACCTTGAAAAGCATGGACCAAACCCTAAAGAAGTCTGCTGAAAACAGAATAATCAATTCTGGGAAAGATTGTCTCCATGTGCTTATTCAGAAGTTCCTGTAATGATGTGCTATAGCTGTTATTTTAAATAATTTTCATAACATTTTCCAATTAATCTCCTACAGGACAGGAAAAATTCCAGTCAATGATGAGGAACAGACAACTGTACCGTATATCTATGCTATTGGCGATATACTAGAAAACAAAATAGAGCTTACCCCAGTGGCTATCCAAGCAGGTCGCCTTCTGGCTCAGAGACTCTATGGTGGATCCACTGTGAAGGTCAGTTATCCAAAATATAAATTTGTATTATGTCCATGGTACAAGGAAGATCAGTCCTCATGGGAAGTATACAGACCAGAATTCTGGCACAAACAACGATTTTTGTTGATGGAGATATTACAAATACCTAAGCAGTTGTAAAGATCATGGCCTTCTAGAGCAGCCTTTTTCAAACCAGGGTGCCTTTAGTTATCTTCAGGGGTGCCTTAGCAAAATGCCTAAAAATTGGCCAAAATGTTTATACATTTCAGAGGGTGGCTTAAGTCTTCCTTTTAGTTACACAAAGCCACAGGTTTTCATTGTGCACCCTTACAACCTTCCAGCCCCTGACCTCCCAACAACCAATGACATCATTGGTTGATATAGAGAATGTCAGGCTCCTGCACAGAATTCTTGTATTTCCCTCCCCTGGCCATCTCCATCACCACTGGGGTAACATTAGCTGAATGAGAGAGAGAGACTAAGGTAGGAGAGAAACATTGGAATATTAGTTAGTACCCGTGAGTGAAAGTGTATTTTTTTGTATGGATAAATCACCTCTAATGTTGGGTGTCCTACATGTGTGTATGTTGCTGTGCCATGTAAAACTATTAGTTTCGTTTTTTACATTTTAGAATGGGGTGCCTCAAGATTTTGCAGAACTTTAAAGGTTGAGAAACACCGTTTTAGAGAAATGTCAATAGCTAATAACAGAGCTGAGTTTAACTGTGCTTATTTACAATCTCTTAAATAGTGTGACTATGTAACTGTCCCAACTACTGTATTTACACCACTGGAATATGGAGCATGTGGGCTATCTGAAGAAAATGCAATTGCCAAGTATGGGGAGGATAACATAGAGGTAAGACACAGCCAACCAAACGAGTGTGATGGTACCATTCACTTTCTGTCACTGTAGAGCTTATTAAAGGCAGTGTATAGTGTTTTTTAATATATAAATGTTGCTCAAAATAAATTCCTTATTCTTTTTTTGTTCACTTAAATATTGCATAAATAACAGTATGCAGTCTTCTATCCCAGTAGATAAATCTCTAGTTTCCTATAAAAGTATCACCCTCAACTGTGCTGAAAGAATCTAGTTGTTTACAAAACTGATGTGCCATCACAGCAGAAACTCATTCTTCTCCATTAGCTCAGTAGGCGATGTGAATCTGACAAAAGGAGCTGCAAAGCAAGCTGCTCTATGCTGCTATCCCTTTAGCTAAACCATGGTACTTTGGGAATGCTTGCCATTTATGCAAATGTCATTATATTTATTACATTTATAAAACAGATTATATATAGACAGTTAAAGACCAGATACAAAACTACATTTTAAAATAAAAACATAAAAAACAGCAAATTGACCCAAAACAACCAGTTTCCCTGTAACCATTTTAGGACAGTAATCCACGACTGCAAAAATATATCTATCACTTAATGTGAACCTGAACTCAAAAAGCGAAGATTTGCTATATTATAGGGGACATCCATACATATTAATTGTTTAAGCTGCACCCCAAAAGATTTTATCTTGCATTTCCTGGTATGAGAGGGTGGCTATGCACTCCTGTGCTTACAGCCTCATAGCTGTACATAGATGAGATCTAAGGAACTGCTGCCTCTGATTGCTAATCTCACTAGATTTGGAGTGATATTTGGTGATATTGATACTGAGTTGTGGTGTTCTCCTTGCTGGAGGCTCTGACACAACAAAGCAAAGCCCTGCCTCTACCAAGATGGCTGCCTCCATACAAAGACACAGTGCAGGTTAGAGCATGGTGGGTCAGTAATCAGGGGAACATCAGTTGGTGGGAGACCACAGACAATACTGGTGAGCCCCTTTCCCTCTGCTTGCCTTTTTTTATGTGCAGCTTCAATAGTTCAGTTCCTAAGCTTGGGAGTTTATAGCCCATCTACTGCTTTGCATAGCACAGAGACACACAAACATATATTTCCGAAATGAATACATGATCTACATTTTCATTTTTACTTTGTGTGTAGTTTTAATCTTGTAAGCCTGTATTATTTCCTCTTGCAGGTCTATCACAGTTATTTCTGGCCCCTGGAATGGACAGTTCCAGAGAGAGACAGCAACAAATGCTATGCTAAAGTCATCTGCCATATAAAAGACAATGTAAGTAAGGACATGTGTGTGTGTGTGTGTATATATATATATATATATATATATATATATATATATATATATATATATATATATACTGTATATGTGTGTATACTGTCTATATATTTATATATAGCTATATATATAGACTGTATATAAAAATATTTTGTATGTCTGTATGGCTTATGGTTGCATTTATTTAAAATATAAATGATAACTATATGAACCAGAACTCTCAATAGTTAAAATACACAGGCCATTGTACAGCATTAAGAATACTTTGGACATTTAACCCCAAAAAATCAATAATGCTTTATAAAGGTAAATTCATGTTATTGCTCCATTGATTTCCAGTATAGATTCCCCTGTATTGCTTATCTTTTTGTTGCTTTTACCCATGCTGTTGTAAAATTCAGTACAAAGATTACTCACACCTATCAACTACTGAAAATTGCACGTTATATATAGATTTTGCCTTTTTCTGTTCCTTGCAGTCATTCTGAAGTGCTCTTAGCTACATAGGTGCCTGTAATGTCCTTTATTTGGATTGTTGGTGAATTGGGTAGAAAGTCAGTTCTGTGTAGGAAACATTAGGTTGAAGTATATTTTATCCTCAAAACTAAAATATATTATAGTCGCGCTTACCAGTCTTTACATGTAGTGGATGCCCTTGTTTTCTTTTTTTAGGCTTTTTTTCTTTGTTTTTCACCTTGTAGTCCTGGCACTTTTTGAATTGATATACTAAAATGCTTTGCAGTTGGCTGGGGGAGAGGGTATTAGAGGCTTTAGGGGGCACAGTCTGAAGGCTTAACACATTTGGTATCTATTTACTTGACACAAACTCATATTTTATTCTGTACAAAAATTGGGGTTTAAATTGTGTTTGTGGGCACTAAAATGTATTTTTGTGTATTTTTTCCAGAAAATTTAGATTTTATGAACACTTGCATAAATATCATGCAACATAAAACATTGCAACTACCATCAGGGCCTCTGCTATAAGAAAATATATAATCTTTGGTGGTTTTATGTAAGCTAAGCTAAAAATGCTAATTTTAACATGTATGAGAAAAATAAAAAAAAATTGCTCTTAAGGGAAAGTGGGTAATCACGCAAGTTCCTTTAAGACAAAACCTATAAATGTCATTAATTCCTTTTTTTATAAAAATCAAGATATAATTAATTCACTAGCTCATTAATTCACGTATGACATATACCATGAAATAACCAAGTAACTATTCTTACAACTTTCTAGTTGTGATAGGATTTCTGATCTCATGCTACATTAAAATAATGTGATTACTTTATTTCATGTGCATTAAATTAATTTTTTGAAGAGACATAAAGTTTATCAACCTCAAGAGTTATTTGCTGACTATAACTATCAAAGGCTTCATTAGTTTTATACAAGCCGTTAAAATTAAAATGACCATGTTGAAATGTTTGATATTAATGTCAATATTTAATATGGATACAAAGTTTATATTTAAATGCATTGTTTAATCAGTAGGAAGAAGACAGGCTTAATAGAGTATAACAATTTATTATGGGGCAATCCCATTACAATAACTAGATTTTTGTATAATCAATGTCATATTATACAATTTATATTAAAAAGTGACCTATTTATACATGACAGAATGTGAATTGGTGATGCAGGAAACAGTTTTCTGCATAGAAGTGCTTAAAGGAAAATTATCATAAGAGAAACAGGCTGCCGATTCTGACTTTTTTTTCTGAAAATGATAGTTGTCTTGCTGTCATGTTGATACTCTGGCTTCAATAACACTCGAATGCGTGTTGCTTGGTTTGCCGCGATTTGGAATTTATGGGCAGAATGACGAAGATTCTGCCCGCAATTCCAAACAGTTCCTAAATGTGAATGGGGCCTCAGTCACTAACATGGAACAAGTATAAACATAGGGAATACTGACACTTTTCTGACACTTGTGCTGTATGCTTATTCTGGGGTTTTGACTCAGAAATACTTAAGCGAGGCATAGTCAGGAAGCCAGGATTTTTTAGAAGCTCTCATAATAGGCATTTTCTGATATGCAGGTGAATACACATAACTCAAACTGTGATAAACTAAGTGAATTTACTATATACTATACTCTACTCTATTATACTATACTCTACTTTATTTACTATATAATCCTAATAACTAAAATTTCATATAATCTATGCCACATTATTATAGGTTCAAAAGTTTTCAATCATTTAAAAATATTATCTTTCATTAAAAAAACACCTGGTGATCTGCTATGAATATAGGTTGACAGCACCCCCAATGTCTCTTCCGAGTTGTCACCCGCTCTTATGATGGAGACTACAAGTAGCCATGCCATTGATTAAGCATGTTCCACTAAAATGATGTACAGCAGTTGCTAAAGGACATGCATGTAGACATGAAGTGGCTGCAGGAGATCAGCAATGATGATATGCAACATAGGATGAAAAAAAAGGTGAACACAGTATTTTATTTTAAAAAATGTCAGTTGCTTATGATACAAGGTGCTTTGGTAAACTAAAAACTATTCAGTAAGAGTTCATATCTCATTTTCTAGCCCAACAGTGGGCACAACAACTATACCCTTGCAATGCACCCTGCAAGGGTTAAATGCTCATTATGTCTAGGGGTGCTGGAATAAGGAGAAATATCTAATTCCTTTCTCCAGCACGGTCCTTCTAGTCATGGGTTCTGCAGCCTCCTTTCTAAGCCGCTCAAGGCTTCCGTCACACTTATGCCCACTCCATGTAAAATGCAGGATTAATAACCCTGCTTTGAAAGTGATGATGTAGAGAGACCCCCTGGATGGGTGGATGTTACATGTTTATGTTTTATTAAAGGGTTTTGTTGTTTAAAATTGCTGTCTATGGTTAGATTTATGTGTTAGAATATTGCACTGTTTAGTTGTGTTTGCCCAGCTGAGGTGGTACTCCTTCAGAGGGAAAGGTTAACTCTGCTGGCCACGTTTTCTTGGCTTTTTGAGGAAGTACTGCCCTCTACTGGGGCAAACATATATAAAGGGAAGGAAACCACTTTTTGGGGGCGCTGTAGTTAAAAATATGGCTGGAGGTATGGTTCCAGGTCTCACCACTCAAGGAACAGTAGCTGAGCTAGGATGTAATTGCCTATATGCCTGAAACCACCCCCTGTTGAGAACCCAGTCGGGGTTCCAGGAATGTAGACTTATCCTTTGGCCTTAAAGGGACTTTCTAACCTAATTAAGTTTGACTACATCATGGGGCATTCACGGCACCAGTGGACTAAGTAAGGGGCACTTAAAAGATTGTGTACAGGAATGTTTAGTGAACACAGGTGTAGTGAAGATAACTTGTTGAACTGTTCATCTGTTACAGTTCAACTTCAGTAAAGAACGTTTATCGGTATTCAACTTGGCCTGATCTGAAGTTACTTGAGGACAATCTTAAAGGGGTGCCATGCATGGCATATCCAAAAGAACAGGGCTTAATCCGGGTACAAGGAGAGACAGAGAATATATATAAAAGATGCAACACAAACGTCTAGCATGCAGTGAAGCTTTTCAGAGGAGGATATATTGTCATTGCTAATGACTTCAGTACCAGTGTCGGGTGCAGCCAGCTGGTCAAAAAGCGGTGACTTGGTAAAGGTGATGGAGGCCCTGATAGTGAAGGAGCTTGTGTGCTTAGGCTCCTTTCTTAGCGACTGGGACCCCACTAATGGATCTGACATCACGGCATGGGGCGTCCTAGGGACTCAGCCTGGCAGTCACGGAAGATGGAGTGAGGCCTCGGGAGATAATAAGCACGGGTTATGTACAAGTTCAGCTTCCTAATATTCAGGTGAAACCTACAAATCGATATCACTGGGAGTGAACTGACTGGATACTGGGCTGGTGTAGTCTAGTGCAAGCTCAGCGGTACTGGCTCAGAAATGTTGTACAAGAAAAGAGAGAAGAGTTAAGAAGTATAACGAGGAAGTGTAATCTAACGTGTACAGAGTGTAATGGGTTATGAACTGTGCCATGAACTACAAAGAGGTAATTGTGTTGTATTGGACACTTTTAAGTTGGAGTGCTGCCTTAACACCAGCATTGTGTTAAACGGCAGCCTCAATCTGCCATTTGGGGCACTAGCGAGATCTCTCTCAGGGCTCCCACTTGGGTGCAGTAAGCCCCGCCCACACGTCCACAGACTTGAGTTTTGGGGAGAATTGTGCAGCCCCGGAGCAGGGGATGGGGTAAGTAATAATGCCAGTTCCCCCACCCACTCGACATAACCAGCATGTAACTCTTGCAATGTGGGGGGCCACACTGCAAGGATAGTTGGGCTTTAAAGATAAATTCTAGACTGATATAAAAGACACAAACTAATATGTATATATAATATATAATCAAACATTATTTATTGTATTTGCTGAATGTAAACTGTGAAAGTATCTGAATTTGACCTGGTATCACCTCCTTCAGGCCCTGTACAGTAGGGCTTGACTGGAGAAAAAAGCAGTAAAATGAGTCCATCAGTTCATGTGCTGGCAAGATTTGGCAGAAGGAAAGAGTGGACTGACAGAGAGGTGAGCTTATCAGAGTGCTGCCTCTCCTTTCTCATGTAAAGTCAAAGGTTGGGGAGGGTCCAAGACAGCCTGGGCTCAGAGGAAGTGAGTGAAATGATGTTGGATATCAGACTAAAATAATATAGTGGTGTTAAAGAAGTACCAAGGGGACATCTCTGGATTGAAGGTGAATAATTTAGCAAACATTGCTTTATTTATCTTTTCATTGGCTAGTTTGTCAATTTTTCTCTTGTTATTCTTTGCTGGAGTTCTGCTTAAAGTACAGTATTTTACTGGATAACGTTAGAAGCTCATTGAATGCTTCTAATTGTAAAAACAATGCAGAGTAATGAAAATGCATTATGCTTTAGTGATTTGACCACATTGTGTATTACCAACCCAGGTATAACCAGCATAAGCCATAATATCAAGTCACAGATTATCATTATAACTTTAGTAATTGGCTATCTTTCTAGTTTCTTTGACAAATAAATTAACTTATCATCAAGGCCCTCGGTTAATTCTAAATTTCTGTAAAAGGTTTGGTATTCTGCATCTCTGACAAGAGACTGGCTATAGAAAACTCAAACCCCAATTTCAAATAGTGTAACAAAATATACAAAGAAGAAAGAAGATTATTTTATTTGTTATCGGTTATGCTGTACATTTGTAGCCCAGGTTTCACGTTTGCAAGTCAATGGATAGTCAATGCCATCTCAAGCATTATACTTTCAGTTCAAAAAAAAAAAAATCAAAACTGTAAATATACATAGAGTATTTTTTTGCTCTGTAGAATATGCAGTCATTCCGAGCATTCTGTATGCATTTTGGTGACAAGCAAAACCATTGAAAATAACTTTGAAAGTGTTTTTCATTTTGTAGAGAAATTGCGCTGAATGCCAATCTAAATATACCTATATGAAGAATTTTGAAAATGTATAGACAGTTTATTTTTATTATATTACTTTAAATCAATTATTTGCAGGGTTTTATTGAATGTTACATGATTTTTTTTTATAATAGTCAACTACATGCTCCACATTGATTGTTTAATAACTGTAAAGGTTAGATAACTGATTTTGCATTGACCAGGGACTGTGTGCTTATGGGAGACAGCACATGGAAAACTACCTAGGCTTTTAATGTTCAGTTAATGGGGCTAATGGCTAGAACTGTGTTATCTCCTAATTTACCTGTATGTTAATGGAACATAATTAACTCTGTTAAATCTTTTGTGTTAAGTGCTAGAAACAAATGCTATGCTTCCCTGACACCATGAATGAGTGCTCATGTTCATTTTTATAATAAAACCAGGTTTTATTGCTCCCAAGCTGATACTGGGACATTTCCCTATAGGGGCCTTGGTCTGAATGTCTTTTTGTTAGCCCGAAGAGCTCTTTGAATAAATGGCTGTACACTAGACATGTGCGATTAGTTTTGTACAAATCAAAAATTCGTACAAATTTCTGTAAATTCGTACATTCGGGAGGAATCCGAAATACGAATTGCTATGCTTCTGAATTTTGTACGAAATACAAAATTTCCTTTACGAATTTCAGATACAAATTCCTAACGAACATTCGTAATTGTTACGAAAAGTTAACAAACCTAAAAGTTAAAAACCCAGGAAGTCAGCACAGCACAGGGATGGTGGGAGCCCTTCGTAATGATAAATTCATCATAATGAACATTTGTAATTGTTACAAAAATTTAACAAACCTAAAAGTTAAAAACCCAGGAAGTCAGCACAGCACAGGGATGGTGGGAGCCCCTCATAATGATAAATTCATCATAAAGAACATTCGTAATTGTTACGAAAGGTTAAGGAACCTAAAAGTTAAAAACCCAGGAAGTCAGCACAGCACAGGGATGGTGGGAGCCCCTCGTAATGATAAATTCATCTTAACGAACATTTGTAATTGTTACGAAAAGTTAACAAACCTAACAAAAATTTGTATTTCGTATGAAATTTCGGACACGAATTACAAAATACAAATTAATTCTAATACGAAACGGAACGAAAGGAAACAAATTTATTGAAGGCGCACATGTCTACTGTACACACGGGCAGAATATCAGGCGGCATCAGCCGGTTCAATAGAAACCAGCCAACCGGTGTACAGCGGCCGATCTGGCTTCTTTTGAGGGGGCATGACTGAAAAAGGTCTGCCTGTCGGCATTCGATCAGTGCTCTCAGCCAATGGCTGAAAGCGATGACTGATGTATTCTGGGGTGGAGGACAGTCCCCCTGTCAGAACTCCATAGCTCAGTAGCTCAGCAAGGGGAGATTGCTGTACTAACATTGGATTATTAGTGCAGTAGCTCCTCTCAAGCTATTCTTTTTTTTTTTAGTTCAGCAAAACAATAGTGTGTACTAGGCTTAAGTCTGTTGCAGGGCAAAACCTACCCTGTGTGCGGATACATTTCTACCTCTTGTTTGCATATTTAATGCTGCCTGTCAGGTGGTCATTACATTAATACTGTCAGTCAACATACAGTGGGGACGGAAAGTATTCAATTTAAATTTAAATTTAAATTTTTCCCTCTTTGTTATATTGCAGCCATTTGCTAAAATCATTTAAATGCATTTTTTTTCCTCTTTAATGTACACACAGCACCCCATATTGACAGAAAAACACAGAATTGTTGACATTTTTGCAGATTTATTAAAAAAGAAAAACTGAAATATCACATGGCCCTAAGTATTCAGACCCTTTGCTCAGTATTTAGTAGAAGAACCCTTTTGATCTAATACAGCCATGAGTCTTTTTGGGAAAGATGCAACAAGTTTTTCACACCTGGATTTGGGGATCCTCTGCCATTCCTCCTTGCAGATCCTCTCCCGTTCTGTCAGGTTGGATGGTAAACGTTGGTGGACAGCCATTTTTAGGTGTCTCCAGAGATGCTCAATTGGGACAGTCACGGAATTGTTGTGAAGCCACTCCTTCGTTATTTTAGCTGTCTGCTTAGGGTCATTGTCTTGTTGGAAGGTAAACCTTCGGCCCAGTCTGAGGTCCTGAGCACTCTGGAGAAGGTTTTCATCCAGGATATCCCTGTACTTGGCCGCATTCATCTTTCCCTCAATTATAACTAGTCGTCCTGTCCCTGCAGCTGAAAAAAACCCCCACAGTATGATGCTGCCACCACCATGCTTCACTGTTGGGACTGTATTGGACAGGTGATGAGCAGTGCCTGGTTTTCTCCACACATACCGCTTAGAATTAAGGCCAAAAAGTTCTATCTTGGTCTCATCAGACCAGAGAATCTTATTTCTCACCATCTTGGAGTCCTTCAGGTGTTTTTTAGCAAACTCCATGCATGCTTTCATGTGTCTTGCACTGAGGAGAGGCTTCCGTCGGACCACTCTGCCATAATGCCCCGACTGGTGGAGGGCTGCAGTGATGGCTGACTTTCTTCAACTTTCTCCCATCCCCCGACTGCATCTCTGGAGCTCAGCCACAGTGATCTTTGGGTTCTTCTTTACCTCTCTCACCAAGGCTCTTCTCCCCCGATAGCTCAGTTTGGCCGGACGGCCAGCTCTAGGAAGGGTTCTGGTCGTCCCAAACGTCTTCCATTTAAGGATTATGGAGGCCACCGTGCTCTTAGGAACCTTTAGTGCAGCAGAAATGTTTTCGTAACCTTGGCCAGATCTGTGCCTTGCCACGATTCTGTCTCTGAGCTCTTCAGGCAGTTCCTTTGACCTCATGATTCTCATTTGCTCTGACATGCACTGTGAGCTGTAAGGTCTTATATAGACAGGTGTGTGGCTTTCCTAATCAAGTCCAATCAGTATAATCAAATACAGCTGGACTCAAATGAAGGTGTAGAACCATCTCAAGGATGTCTGAAGAAATGGACAGCACCTGAGTTAAATATATGAGTGTCACAGCAAAGGGTCTGAATACTTAGGACCATGTGATATTTCAGTTTTTCTTTTTTAATAAATCTGCAAAAATGTCAAATATTCTGTGTTTTTCTGTCAATATGGGGTGCTGTGTGTACATTAATGAGGGAAAAAAATGAACTTAAATAATTTTAGCAAATGGCTGCATAACAAAGAGTGAAAGATTTAAGGGGGTCTGAATACTTTCTATCCCCACTGTATCTCCTATAATATGATAATCTACAACTAATTGCATCATTTAAAAATAAATGGAGAGTTGCCAAAATGTTTGCTATTTTTAAGTCCTTGTATATCTTTTTAGAATATTTCCTACAAGACAGTATAACTATACAGGTTATGAGAAGGGACTACCTCAATTTAAAAGCTCCCACTCTAATCAGTGTATAGCATAGTAGAATATTCCGTAAAGGCATGTTGCAGTCTCACTCACATGAATTTATTAAGAATTACTACATATAGCCTCCAGTCACTTTCCCCATTTTTTGATGATTAGAAACTGAAAGTTTTAGCCTGATTGGTGGCTGTGTGATACCCAGTAAAACAAATCAAAAGAGTCTATAAATAAAAATAAGACGTCCTACAGGTGTAACATAACTTGTCAGGAAAGATCAACA
Organism: Aquarana catesbeiana; assembly: GCF_042186555.1. Classification (NCBI taxonomy): domain Eukaryota; kingdom Metazoa; phylum Chordata; class Amphibia; order Anura; family Ranidae; genus Aquarana; species Aquarana catesbeiana. Next base: position 312,664,859 of record NC_133326.1, on the reverse strand, counting down.
TAATTATTCCAATTTTTCTGTTATACTAATGATACATTTTAGGAAACCATTGACCTTAAATTAAACTGCGTAAAGTTGTTATCTACTTAATGAATAAGATCACTGTCAGAAATCCCCTAGATAATTTTAAAGAGTTTTTTAGTCCGCATCTTAGCATTTCAATATTTGGACACTGCCTTAAAGTGTCTTAAAATCCTTACAGTATTAAAAAAAAATAGTTACCCTAAAAAACTGCAGATTAATGTAAACAATGTCTGTCATTAACATCTTCTTCATAGAAAGAGGTTATATTTCATTTGGTACACTTTAACTATTTTGTTCAAGCTGTATTTTAGGTGTGTTTTGACATAAGCATGTCTAAAATACAATTATTTTATGTTTAATATTATATTGTAATTTAAACATTTTCAAACTGATATTCAATATGAGTTTTGTTTAGTTATTAGTAAAAGAACAAAAACAAACTGTATAGTGTTACTAAACCCACAACAGAAAAATCAGTCTGTATATGCAGTAAAGCATGCTTGTTATACTCACTGTGGAACCTAAGAGGTTAATCCTCTGCATTGTGTAAAAAGGCTGTTTGATCTGTCTACTTTCACTGTCCCCAAACCATCTCCTGATAGAACAGAGGCTGGGGGAGAAGCTGCACATGCTCAGTTTGGTGTGTATTGCTAGAGTTTTTTTTCTTAGGAGAGTGCATGTGATCAGCACAGGGCCAATCAGCACTGTTCAGACAGAGGATCGGGGTCCTGCAGTCTTATAGGACAGTCAGAGCAGAATGAAAACTCCTCCTACAAGCTTTAACCAGACACTGAAAGAATTCACAAGACTGCTATATACTGCTGATGAAAAAAAGATATTTAGAAGTTTCTATTTACTTAAACTATTGCATTTCCGTGTATTGTGGTAGACCAGATATAGAGAATGCAGGGTCCTGGGTTTAGTAACACTTTAAACAAACATTTGCTGAATGAATTGTGGTTGCCTGGGTTAACTGACTAGTTAAAAAATTGCCATCTCTGCTAGGAGAGAGGGAGGGGGGTGTTCCCCTCCTCTGAGTCTCAATTGTTTTGTTGTCAATCTCCTGTTCAGGTTTGTTCACTGTTATTCATTACTGTTATTCATTTATACCAGTAAATAAGCTTTTATAAAAGTGGAAAGTAACTTCAAGCTCACCACCTTCTTGCTGCAATTATGAAATATTAACCACACACAATTTCACTGACATAACTATAATTAAATAAAAGGACAATTTTAAAGCATTTCGTTTTTGGTATGAAACATAATTTAACTATATGAAAAAAAGTACTCCAGATTTCCTTTAAATTACATTTTACAAAATCAATTTATTGGTTCAGCTGGTAAACGTGAACATTGCCTGGTAACTAGTTAACCAAGGAATTGGTTAACATAAGGTAAAAATGACAACCACAGAAAACAGATGGTGCTCATGTATGTGACAATATCTTTCTCTGCAGAAAGTGAGCTTTTTGGCTTCTCGTGTATAATTAGAGTGCATATTAGCACAGCCGTTTACAGTAAAGCTGAAGAACTTAATTGGGTTTACAATGAGGAGATTTTATCTAAGATTAAGAACCCGTGGTGTGTTTGTAAATGTATTAAAGGGTCAATTTACTCAAAATTGATATTGAATTGTAGGGTAAATTCCACTTTTGGGTGTACTGGCACTTTAAAGAGTGTTATATCTTATCATTTGTGATGGGATGGTACTTTAAAGAGGAGGTAAGGTCTTCCTCTCTAATTGTACCTACAGGTAAGCCTATAGTAAGGCTTACCTGTAGGTACTGTAAATATCTCCTAAACTTGCACCACTTGGCCCGCTCAAGCTGTTTTTCAGGACCCGTACCGTGGCCGTTGGCATGTGTGGGAGTGACGTTATCGCGGCTCCGGCCAATCACGGCGCGGGAGCCCGCGAACCCGAAAGTAACTCCGGGAAAGATGTTGGGCATGGGAGTGCAGGCGGCACTGTAGGGCATTGTTCTTAGTTAAGTATTTCATAATGAGGGATGCATACTAGCTCATTATGCCTTTGTCTTGCAGGGTTTTTTTTGGCATTTTTTTTTGGAGGTTTACAACCTCTTTAAGCTAACATTTTTTCCCAGCAATATTGTGGTTTTGCAGCAAAAAAAAAAAACAAAAAACGACCATGTTCTTATGTTGGACATAAGAACATGAAGACCTTACAGCTGTTTAATGGAGAAGTAGGGCCAAAGCTCTTTTGTGCAGAACGAAGTGCACTCCTATGACCCGTACTCATCCAACAGACTCTGGAGGGATCTCAACTTTAATGTCGGGATTCGCCCAGATTCCAGACCACCAGCACGTGACTGAGAGCTTGAGCCAGTTGCTCCTGCACCTTCCACAGCCCAGTGCCACCTCCAGTGGTCAATGACAGTCACCAGCTCTCTGCACACTGCACACGAGAACTGAATGATCAGAGGTCTTTGATAGCTCAGCTCTTGGTCTTAGAGAAGGCATGGCCCAGATGCAGCATCAGACCAATGCCGCATCCAGCTAGGTGAGTATGTATGTTTTAAATGGGTTAACAATGAGACTTTCATGAGAACTTACATTGCTATAACTTACAGTTGCACTCCAGGCAAACAGCTAAATACACAGATAAAATACATATATGAAAGCTGTTCCACCTGCTAAAGAATTTCTATTTACATACATTACATAGTTATTACATAGTTGTTAAGGTTGAACAAAGACACCAGTCCTTCCAGTTCAACCTGTGTGTGTGTGTTTATGTCCATATTAAATTCCATATCCTTGTATGTTGTGATCATTAAGATGCCCATTTAAAAGTTTTTTTAAACTAGCGACACTCCCTGCTGATACCACTGCTTGTGGAAGGGAATTCTAAATCCTCACCACCCTGACAGTAAAGAGCCCTTTACGCAGTTTAAGGTTAAACCGCTTCTCCTCCAGTTTCAATGAATAGCCATGTGTCTTTTCAAACTCCCTCCCACTGTAAAGTTTCTTCCCTATGCTAGGGTCACCACCAGTAAGATATTTGTATATCACTATCATATCTCCTCCCAAGCATCTCTTCTCCAGAGAGAATACGTTAAATGCTTGTAGTCTTTCTCCATAATTGAGGTCCTCCAGTCCCTTTATTTGCTTTGTCCTTTATTAGCTGTCCATTCTGTCCTGAGATTTAAGCTGGCTATAAATGGATCAGTATTTGGCAGGTTCAGCGGTGACCAGCCGAATTTTGATCCATGTATTTTCGATTTCACTTGACAGAAGTCAATCTAATGATCGACTTCTGTCCAACGGGAATGTTGGAAAACTTGTCGATCAGTGGCTATGGCCAATTGGCTGCAGCCAACGATCAGTGTATTCTGACAACGGAGGAGTCCCACTGTCAGAATACAATGACACAGAAGGAAAGATTTTTCCATCCACCTCACTTGTGTGGATGGGGGAATCCGTTATGTTTTTGTGTGTTTTTTTTGATCAGCTTTCAATCAGCCAGATTAAAAAAAAAACAACTGTAATCTATAGCCAGTCCAACAAATCTCTGCCCCACAGCATAGATCTGTCTTATAAAGGAGGGGACTTCTTTCTTTGCTGCAATTTAACTTTCACTTTATGGTCTCCTCCCTACCCACACCCTGCACACTAATGGGCTAATCTCTCTGCCCTCTTCTCCAATCAGAATGCTTCTTGCACTGCAACACATGTAATTGGATCCTTGTGCTTCTTCCCTTCCCCTCTCTGAGCTCTGCTTTCTAGAAGCAGTCTAATTCATATACCGACACTGCTTGTATTCAGAAACAATTAATTTAATTAATTATAGAGCTGAACTAATTAGTCCCTTATAAACCTGGAGTTCAGATTTCAGATTTGGCCTATGATGCAAAGGGGTTGATTTACTAAAGGCAAACAGACTGTGAACTTTGCAAAGTGCAATTACATTCTGCAAGTGCAATTGCTCCAGAGCTTAGTAAATGAGCAGAAGCTCTGCTGACTTCCATCATCCAATCATGTGCAAGCAAGTGCAGTTTTTTTTTTTCCTGCATGTGATTGGGTATTCTTTGCAAAGTGAAGCTTGACCTCATTTACTAAGCACCGGAGCAACTGCACTTGCAGAGGGTAACTGCACTTTGCAAAGTGCACAATCTATTTGTCTTTATTAAATCAACCCCACAGTATTTTATAAACAGAGGCTTATGATCTCTGTCATTAGAATAGAGCCTGACTTTTCCTGAATGATGAGACTGACTAATGTTTGTACTCTAATAAAACATGCTGTAAAATATGCTGATATAGATAACACAATTACTTTTCCATCATTGTCACTTCTAGCCTCCAATTTCCCTGCACATCCGATATCCATGGCATATTATGCTAGGCTAAATAAGAAATAAGAATTGAAATAACCATTCTCCTTGGATGGCGGCTGTCACCTTGCACCACTCACCTGTGTTGTGCTGACTATGGTAATGCGACAGGCCATAATCATAAAGATGATGAATGGCAGGAGAATAGCATCAGTTCTACTAACCTGGCTTGTGAAGTCTGCTGACCCCTATAAAACAAGCTGACTTATGTGCTACATAACTGGGATAGTGATTGCCTTAAAAACTAGACATTTAACATATAGTGACTTCATCTCAGAGAGATCACATATCATCTCCCTACAGTGAAAGTGAGTTTTTAAGGGATCTACTGACATCTAAACACTCCTATCCAGCAATTAGAAATTATTTAATGTTTTATTTTAGTTTTTCTTTAGTTTTATTACAGAGCTGCACAGTGAATCTTAAACAAATTCCTTATAAGCCAACAGCGATTATTAAAAATCATAAGAGCCCTTGCACACTGGGGTGGTTTGCAGGCGCTATTGCGCTAATAATAGCGCCTGCAAACCGACCTGAAAGTGCCGCTGCTGTGTATCCAGTGTGAAAGCCCCGAGGGCTTTCACACTGGAGCGGTGCGCTGGCAGGACGGTAAAAAAAGTCCTGCCAGCAGCATCTTCGGAGCCGTGAAGGAGCGGAGTGTATACCGCTTCTTTACCGATCCTGCCCATTGAAATCAATGGGACGGCGCGGCTATACCGCCGGCAAAGCGCCTCTGCAGAGGCGCTTTGCGGTGGTATTTAACCCTTTCTCGGCCGTTAGCGGGGGGCAAAACCGCCCCGCTAGCGGCCGAATACCGACGGTAAAACGCCGCTAATAATTGGGTTTATAAAATGTTTCTAAATTGGTTGTTCTTCACTTTGGATATGAAAATTTCCCAATACAGTTGTCCCTCTTAATAAGAGCCTTATTCTTGCTATCCTACCAGCGTTGTCCTCTTCCTCTTATACTGTGAGTGCAGCGTGCCATGGGGATACCTCCCCTTATTGATTTACTATAACTGAAGAGTGCAAAATCTGGTACAAAATCTGGTACACCTGTGCATGTTAGTCAATTGGCTTCTAATTTCAGCTTGTTCAATTAAGCTTCGAGAAAAAAAAACTGGAAGCTGATTGGTTTCTATGCAAAGCTGCACCAAATTTTGCACTCTTCAGTTTTAGTAAATCACCCCCATTGCCTTATGTGGATGGTCCATGAAAACGTGCCTTCACAGGAATTGTATTGTATGATATTGGATGTCATTTAGCCCTGGCAACATCTATTGATGGAAGGCAATTACTGCTGGCAACAGCTTCAGAGAGGAGGGGAGTAAGGCAGCAGACCCTTTACTTCTACGTCTAAATCCTCACCTTGTAAAACAACCCATTCCGTTTAAAATAGAAATGAAAGGCAAAACATTTGTGTGTACATATAAAAAAAAAATATATATATATATATATATATATATATATATATATATATATATACTTTTTTTCCTTTTTTGTGATCACACACCCTCTGTTCTCAGCTGCATTAAGGAACTAAGAGAGCTGGGGGATGAGAAACAGCAGGACACTGAGCTTCCCAGTGAATGGCTGTGCTGGGAGAGGGGGGGGTCAGCAGAAGTTTGATTGTTGAAAATAGAAAAGCAGAGGGACTGGCAGGAACACCAGGGATTTCACACAAAGGAAGCAATACAAAGACAACGGGATACTTTTTCATACAAGTACATGATACAGCAGACACATATCAAGAATATGAAATGTTTGGTTTACATATTCTTTAATGCATAAGTGAAGTTAACGGCCTGAATTCAGCATTTGCTTAGGATCATTTGTAGAATAACACCGGTATTTCCAGGCACTGCAAGATTTGTGCACTTCAGCAGCTTTCAAGTACTTTTTAGGTTCATATTCATGTAAAAAAACATATTAATGCAAATCATTTTTTGTGTGTCTGCAGTGCATCCAAACTTCTTTTCACGTTGTCATTATGGGGTATTGTTTCTAGAATTTTAAGGAAAAGAATTAATTTAATCTATTTTGGAATAAGGCTGTAACATAACAAAATGTGGAAAAAGTGATATGATGTGAATACTTTCCGGATGCACTGTTATGTACACTTATTTGTGTACACTGGTGTAGCCAACTGTAGTTATTATATATGAACGCTGTGGGGTTGATTTGCTAAAACTGAAGAGTGCACAGTCTGGTGCAGCTCTGCACAGAAACCTATCAGCTTCCAGGTTTTGTGTCAAAGCTTATTTGAACGAGCTGATGCAAGAAGTTGATTGGCTACCATTGCACAGCTGCACCAGATTATGCACTCTCTGGTTTTAGTAAATCAACCCCTGTGGGGTTGATTTACTAAAGGCAAATAGACTGTGCACTTTGCAGAGTGCAGTTGCCCTCTGAGAGTGCAATTGCTCCAGAGCTTAGTAAATGAGGTAAGGCTTGACTTTGCAAAGAGTACCCAATCCTGTGCAAGGAAAATTAAAAAAACAGCATTTTTGCTTGCACATGATTGGATGATGGAAGACAGCAGATCTTCTGCTCATTTACTAAGCTCTGGAGCAACTGCTCTTGCAGAGGGCAACTGCAAGAGCAGTTATTTTTCCCTTTAGTAAATCAACCCCTGTGTATTCTGGTTAGTAATTCAACACAATGAATGTACTTTACTGTTCCTTCCTCTTAGTGAAAGTTTGAGCCTGCCAAATTGGTTAAAAATAAAACAGCTCGTTATCTTCAAATACCCTATGTTAAAAGTAATTTAGCAAAAAAAGAAATTGCACTTGTGTGGTCTATAAACAACTAAGGGCAAAATATGATGACATGTATCGAGCAACTAGCATGTACAAATGTAAACCATAAATATTGCTTAAATATAAACTGCACAGTAATAATACTTTGTAGTCATTGAAAATACACAATAGTTTGCCTTTCATGGATACCTTTTGGAAACATATAGGCTGCCATTGCTGACTTTTGTATCTAGTTTCCTGACTGTCATGCTAACCCTCTAAGTCACTGAGCCAGAATTAGTTTGCATATACTTGATTTTGCTCTGACTTCTCCAAATCTGTATAATTATTCCAGGTTAGTGAGTCAGAAAGTATTAAACCCAGGTGGTCAGTAAAACTAAGCAACTAAATTTTTCTTTTTAAAATTATGATTAGCAATGGCAGCTTTCTTAGAAAGTGTTTAAAGTAATGCTGAAGGGACCCCATGGGAAATCTTCTGTGTGGCTTCTATATAGTGCCAGTACATTCAATACGCTTTTCTTACATGGAGGAAATGTTATGAATGGATTTATATAATGTATTACAATATTATGTACGTACATGCTGATGGTGAAATGATGTTTAAAGGTCATATGCACTGCATTTTGTTATAGGAACGAGTGGTTGGCTTCCATGTCCTTTCACCTAATGCTGGAGAGATCACACAAGGATTTGCAGTAGCAATAAAATGTGGCCTCACAAAAGAGCAGCTGGACAGCACGATAGGAATCCATCCAGTATGTGCAGAGGTATGTGTGTTCCTCTCCTATCATTGCTATTTGATGTGTTTATTATCAAACTGAGCTCATGATAAGACCTAGCTACTGAGAACAGCTGCCTGCAGACCATTCATCTTACAGGCAGCCCCATAACCAAGACATGTGGTGTTGTAAAACATATGGACAGTATCAGCCATAGAAGTCTAATTAGAGTGTTCAAACTACTTTACCTAGACAGTCATTTCATCCTAATGATTTGTCATAAGCCTGATTACATACAAAGCAGTTAAACAGTCAGTCTATTCAGGAGTATAGGTGGAGCCTGGGAGCATGTATTTGTCTTAGTGTTACTAAACTCACAACAGTAAAATCAGTCTGTACATGCAGTAAAGCATGCTTATTATACACATTGTGGAACCTAGGGGGTTATTCTTCTGCGTTGTGTAAAAAGACTGTTTGATCCTGTCTTTTCTGATACTCCTCTTCTTCCACAGTCCCCAAACCATCTCCTGATAGAACAGAGCCTTGGGGGCAAGTTGCACATGCTCAGTTTGGTGTATATTGCTAGTTTTTTTTTTTGTTCTTGGGAGAGTGCATGTAATCAGCACATGGCCAATCAGCACTGTCCAGACAGAGGGTCAGGGGTCCTGCAGCCTCAGGACAGTAGGGGAGAATGAAAACTCCTCCTACAAGCTTTAACCAGTGCTATGCTGGACACTGATACAAGTCACAAGACTGCTCTAACTGATGATGGGATTTTTGCAGTATTTAGCAGTTTATATTTACTAAAACTATTGTATTTCCACGTTCTATGTACTGTGGTAGACCAAGTAGTGAATACAGGGTCCTGGGTTTAGCAACACTTAAAATTTAGCTTGAACCCCAACCATGGCACTACCTGCCTGGAGTTTGCATGTTCCCCCTGTGCCTGTGTGGATTTCCTCCCACACTTCAAAAGTTTTTTTTTTTTTGTAAATTTATTTTTATTATTACTGCACAAAAAGAACAGGTAACAAAATACCATGCCATGCAGGACGGGATTCCACAATAAGAAGTTACAGTTGAAAAAAACACCCTAAGCACCCTTCCTCCCCCCCAGTCCAGGCTCACCACCCTGTGGATAACTTCACCTTCACGGATACAAGTCCCCTTAAAGGTATAGGAGTGCCAACATTAAATTATATACAGCAATACAGTGATTTTGCAGTTCCCGGGGCAATAAGGCCATTAATCACACCTACATGCAACCATTTAGGCAGCAATCAGGCCCGAGATAAATTCCATTGTTGAGACAGGAATTCCAGAGCAAGATGCACCCATAGCCACCACCACCCAACCAACCTCCACCCAAGTAGTAATATCCTAATAATCTTTAGGGTGACAGAAACAGGACTATCTAACCAGATCTTCCAAACTTTGTCAAACTTTTTAGGGCATTCCCTGCTCAAGTACATAGCTTTATAAAACGGAATCACTTTATTCACAAGCCCTTTCCAGTAAAACAATAAGGGTGTCATGGGCTTCTTCTAATAGAGGATCAGCGCCTTGCAAGCATAAAATAATAGCAGGCTGAGCAGAGTGCACTGAGCCCTGGTAGGTACCAAACCCTCCACTAGGCCAAGTAAGCATGTCTCCACCATCAGAGGCACTGGCACAGAGGTAATCTCCGTGATACAGCACCCATTGGCAGATCAAAACTCTTTACAATGCCAAAAGACGTGACTAAAATTGGCTGGAGAATGTGAGCAGTGCAAAAATTCTGCTGAGGTTCCCGGGTAAATTTTAGATAACCTTGCTGGAGTAGAATATATCCTATGTAGGAAATAACATTTATTCACCGATGCCTAAGTGAGTGAAAGGGAAGCTCCACATGTCATCGCATTCTTCTCCTCCCAAACCCGGAACCTCCGTCACTCAGTGCTCCCTACACCTGGCTACCGAGGGGGGGAGGAACAGGGAAAAGTTCAAACATGCTGGTAGGTTAATTGGCTCCTATCTAAATTGGCCCTAGTGTGTGTATGTATAAGGCCTCATGCACTCTGGACGTTTTTGGACATTTTTACAGCTGCTGTTTTTGGCTTCAGATGTTTTTTTCTACAGTCAATGAACTCTCCAGCATGTTATCCTATGTGTCCATGCACACATAGGCTGTTATCAACTGTTTTTGGCTGGGGCGTTTTTTGACTGTAAAAAAACCCCCAAAACTAGTGGGTTCTGAGAGGAGTTTTTCAGCTGTTTTTAGCTGTAAAAACACTCTAACGTCACAAAACGCCTAAAGCTCCCAAAAGCTCTCAAAAACGTGGCTCACCAGCGTTTAACGTTTTTAATCCATTGGGAAAAAATAAAAACGTTAACGCTAAAAAAACGCTATTGCAAAAACGTTGAAAAACTCACTGCAAAGCTACTGGTGCTTTTATAACGTTATTATAAACTCCAGTGTGCATGAGGCCTAAAGGTGAGTTAGGGCCTTAGATTGTAAGCTCCTTGAGGGCAGGGACTGATGTGAATGTTCAATATATATGTAGAGCGCTGCAAAAATTGATGCTGCTATATTATTAGCTGCAATAAATAAATCAATAAAATACTCTATCACCTATGTTCTCCTGCCATAATTCTCAGGTTGTTTTCATTATAAAGAAAGCCAGCATGCCAACAAATCCAAACCCATAGTCCCATATCAGGAAAATAATACAGTTTTGAGGGCTCGGTGCCACTTTCTTTGAAAGATTGGTGTTTCTTTCCTGATATGTAATTCCAGTAAACTTCTTGCTTGGATCTGTTGGCGTGCTGGCTTTCTTTACAATTGGATTTTAACAGCACCAGCCTTTAGCCATGTGCCCACCCCTACACAAGGGTATACAAAGTCTGTGCTATATGGTATGATGAACTTTTGGGATTTTACCCAAAATTTATTTTGAAGAGTCTCCCTTTCTGTTTGAAGTGCTGACCCTTGTCAATGGGACAGAAAGTGATGGGTAATTCAAAATTTAACAGGTGTCACCAGAACTGGAGGAAAACGAAAATCCTCCAACTGGAACAGTATTTCCAGTGACAAATGTCTAAGATTATATCCCTGTATATTTTAGAGATATTTCCTTTAACTTCCTGTTGTATGCTGTGCATACTTGCAGATTATGGTAAAAGCTCAACCCCTGCCAACAAAGTTTAGTTCCGCATTAGGTATTTTAATTTAGAAGAGATCATAAAGTCAGCGCTCCTAGAGCTTGCCATTACATAAGATCAAAACTGATGAATTCTAGCAGCATTATTCCTCATTAGAAGTCTGCTACTGAGCCTGCTATCTAAAGAAAGAATATTGCTTCCAAATTATAAAATCCAGCCTTAGAAGAAATTTCAGAAAAGTTAATGCCAGCTAGAGTAATTTGCCGCTTTTATTGGCGGCCTTGCTTAAGAGCTCTCTCTTAGGCAAGGTCAGAACTGACATCTAATGTGGTGAGTGGCATTGCAGAGCAGTGCCCAGGGCAACAATTTATTAAAAAGTATTACAGCTGAGCGCTCTTATTCTCTGCCTATGCTAATGGGAGTTCAGCACTGCAAAAAGTTTTAACTTCCACGGAATATGGCTTGGATGTCAAGTATTTTTTTTTGTATAATCTCTTTTTATTAATAAAAGAAAACAAATAACATGTCATACCGAGCATTTCAGTATATCACAAGCCTTATGCCCTGTACACAACGGATTTTCCGACTGAGAAAGTGCGATCGGATTGCGTTGTCAGAAATTCCGATCGTGTGTGGGCTCCATCTGGCTTTTTCCATCAGAATTTCCAACACACAAAGTTTGAGAGCAGGATATAAAATTTTTTGACAACAAAATCCGATCCTTTAAATTCCGATCGTGTGTAGACAAATCCGACGCACAAAGTGCCGCACATGCTCAGAATAAATTAAGCAACGAAAGCTATTGGCTATTGCCCCATTTATAGTCTTGACGTACGTGTTTTACGTCACAGAATGATCGGATTTTCCGACAACTTTGTGCGACCGTGTGTATGCAAGACAAGTTTGAGCCAACATCCGTCGGAAAAAAATCTGATGGATTTTGTTGTCGGAATGTCCGTTCAATGTCCGATCGTGTGTACAGGGCATTGGATGCAAAAATGCATGTGTAACAGACAGATACAAGAACAGACAAACAATACAAATAAGAACAACAATTGTAGCTTAAAGCCCTTATCGGGTCTTGGCGTAGCAGGCGAGCCAGAAAGCCAGCACTAGGCAAGTGGACATTGCTTGAACCATCTAATTAATCACGGGGTAGCCCAGCAGCACTGACTCCGGAGGTGAGGGGCATAAATAGCCTCCGACAACTGCGGTGGCGAAAGCACTAGGACTGTAAGTCGGGCTATGTTAATGACATATTGGGCCGAAGCCCCCAGTCTTGAACCCTGTAAACAAAAATAACAGAGAGAAAAGGAGCGGAAGAAGAAAGAATGAGAAAAAAAAGGAGGAAATATGAGCATACCTGTAGTCTCGCCTTGAGTTTCCCCTTCCGCACCAGATCTAGCCCTCTGCCGTCCAAAGAGAAAGAGTACCTGGAGAAGGAAGACATCCCACCCATATGCCAGTTATGCCCCGGCTCACGTCTAGCTAGGTTGGTTTCGGTGTCTAAGGTATGGCTCAGCCAGTTCCAGCAGTGCCAGATCTAAACTAGATGACAATTGCCCTGGGTCAGAGGTGTAATCCGTCCAGGATGACCAAATGTTGGCGAAGCGGTCTCGAGTACCTCTGCAGGTCGCTATCCATTCCTCTGCTTCCCCGATTTAATTTACCTTATGGATCCAATCCCCTCTGTCAGGAATCTGGGTTCTCTTCCAGAATATAGCAATCGAGCGCCGCAACGCATTCAAAAGATGAGGCACTGCACTCTTCCTGTATTGGCTAATTGGTAGGGAAGGGATGTGCAAGAGGTAGTGAAGTGGGGAGGAACATCTAGGCCCAATGTCTCCTTTATCTGAAAGTACCGTATCAGTACCATTGTGACAAAAATTTGTAGTTCGTTTCCTGCTGTTTCTAGATTCAATAGAGCTAGAATGTGTGAGCTGGTATAAGTGTGTCAGCTGGGCTGCAGTGAACTCGAGCCCCATTTCTCTTTCCCAGATCCGGACATAGGCTGGCTTTGCTGCAGAGGTGGCAGAGCCAATCAGTTGATAAAGTTCAGACACCATATGCGGTATTGGTTCATCCTCAATAAAGAGGCGCTCAAAAGGTGTAAGAGAGGAGATATCCCTTTATAGAATCTCAAAAAAGTGGCGGAGCTGTCTATACCTCCAGAAGTCCATAGGGAAGCTTCTATATCTAGTTCTTAGGGTAGTTAGAGGCAATAGTTTACCATTTCATATGAGCTTGCCACAACGCACACCACCATCCTCCACCCAAGGGCCAAAAAAGGGCAGTTGTTTTCCAAGGGGGAAGCACAGGAACCCTGCCAGCGGGGCTAGCGGGGACATAGGGGGGGCCAGACCCAGAGATGGGTTGATCCTATCCCATACTGCAAGAGCATGGGTCATCAATGGGGACGTAGTGTCCGACAAACCCCTGTGCCCCTGGGAGAGCCACAGGGCATATGCCAGGTTCCTGCCAGCCATGTATTTCTCCAGAGAAACCCATAGCTTAGTGCGGGTATGGAAGCACCAGTTGAGGAACTGCTGAAGAACAATAGCTCTGTAATACTTTTGTATATCTGGGAGCCATTGGCCTGTTTGGGGCGTCTTAACACTTTCATGGCAATACATGGCTTCCGTGAATTCCACACAAACCCTGAGTTTATACTAGATAGTTACATGAAGAAGCACCCCCGGTAAGGGGACAGGGATCATCTGTAAATAGAAAAGTATTCTTGGGAGAATGTTCATCTTTATAATGTTAACCCTCCCCAACCAGGTAAAAGCAGTCTTAGTCCATTGCAGTAAGTCAGGGTGTCATATCGGTCTGTGAGCCGGATGGCTAAATATTTTAATGAGGATTTGGCCCAAGTGAAAGGAAAAGCCGCCTGTAAGTTACTTGTTAGGGAGGGGGATAACTGGATAGGAAGAATCTCTGATTTTGTAAGATTAATTTAGAAATTTGATAATGTCCCATAGTGATGAAGTTCCCGCATCAGGTTAGGCAACAAAATCAGAGAGTCCACAAGGTGGAACAGCACATAGCACATAATCAGCATACGCTGACAGCTTGTGTTCCGTGTTACCAACCCTCAAGCCCTTAACACCCCTATTCGCTCATATCCTACGCCATGGTTCAAGTACCATGGCGAAAAGGAGGGGCGAGAGGGGGCATCCCTGCCTCATGCCAATCCTGTTTGGGAACTTGCAGGAGAAGAGGCCATTAACTTTGACCTGTGCGCTGGCTGTAGCGTATAAGGCCATAATCCAATTCAACATGTTTGGTCCCAGCCCCATAGTCTCTAGTACCGCTTTCAGGTAGGACCAGTCTACACGGCCAAATACCTTTTCTGCATCCATAGAGAAGATTAGGTAAGGCACAGGGTCAGGGCAGGTACGGACCTAGTGAATGAGATGGATTGCTCAAAGCGAGTTTTGTCTCTAGCTTCACGACCAGCAATAAATCCCATTTGGTTCAGGTGGATGATATGTGGCATAAGGTGTTTCAATCTGTTCGCCAGTATTTTTGCCACAATTTTAATATCCACATTTAGGAGGGATATAGGGCAAAAACTCTGGGGAACAGTAGGGTCTTTACCCTCCTTCGAATGTCAAGTATTTTATACCCATTTTTCAGAACAATAATAGTAATAATACTGCTGGCACAAATGTTAACCTTTGTGCTAATTACAAATTACATGCTAATAATGGAGCAGAGCAGTACACTGTTTTACATGCTGCTGCTTTTGTGTCTTTGACACCATCCCCTATTGTTCACTGCTGCAGCTCCTTACTGTCCTGCTGTACCATAAAAACATACTTCTGCAAGGTTCTCTGTGTGCTCCAGTTGTAGGGTGGTTGAAAACACCTCCCCACGCATCCTGTTAGATTGACAGTCATGCAATTATAAAGTATTTCTAAACCCTAAATGGATGCCATTACGTTTTCTTAAAGCGGAGCTCCAACCAAAAGGGGAAGCTCCGCTTGTCTGCTTTCCCCCCCCCACTGCCACATTGGGCACCTTTTCGGGGGGGGGGGGGCGCGGGTACTCCCACTTCCGGCTCACTTCACCGTGGCCCCTCCTCCTTCCCCCTGCAGCAGGCCCATTCACAAAATGCAGAGCAATTCGTGCATGCACAGTAGGAAACCGGCAGTGAAGCCACAAGGCTTCACTGTCAGTTTACCTTAGCCAAGATGAAGGTGCCAGCACCCGTGAGCCGATTCAAGAACCTTTTTGGGTGAGGACACAGTTGGATGCCTGGACAGGTAAGTGCCTTATGCCGCGTACACACGATCAGAATTTCCGACAGGAAATGTTCCATGTGAGCTTGTTGTTGGAAAGTCCGACCGTGTGTATGCTCCATCAAACATTTGCTGTCGGAATTTCCGCACACAAATATTTGAGAACAGGTTCTCAAATTTTCCAACGACAAAACTTATTGTCGGAAAGTCCAATCGTGTGTACACAAGTCCATCGCACAAAAGTTCACGCATGCTCTGAATCATGCAGAAGGCTATTGAACTGGCTATTAAACTATTAAACGTCCTTTTTCTCAGCTCATCGTACGTGGTGTACATCACCGCGTTCTTAATTTCTGACAACATTTGTGTATGCAAGACAAGACAAGTTTGAGCCAACATCCTTCGGAAAAAAAAATCCATGGATTTTGTTGTCGGAAAATCCGATTGTGTGTACAGGGCATAATAGTAAAAGTCAGCAGCTTTTTTTTTTTTTTTTGGGGGGGGGGGGACTCCTCTTTAAGCACTGTGTATAATAAACAAAAGTAAAGAGGTTTTTTTAAAGAAATATTTTTAGGCTCCATTCACATCTGAGCATAACGCAGCGACAGCTGCTGCATCAATTTTTTTTAGCTTTTTTGTGTTTTTTAGTGGAGCATTTTTAGAATTGCACCATGCACAGAGCCAGGAGCGTCTGATATTGTGATTTTTGCTGTGATTGTATTGTCGCTCGATGATTGTGGCAAAATCCCAACCCCTTTGGGTTGCCATTGAGAAATAATGGTTTTGCAAACATGTCTTGCATTTTGCCATGATTCTGGAATCGCGGGCAGAATCTTGGCGATTCCGCACGCGATTCAAAATGCCTAGGTGTGAAGACCTCATGCACACAGGGCTTTTGCTCATCTCTCCTAAATTACTTTTCTCTTGGCAGCAGCATTTTTAAACCCAAAAAAAAACCCCTTGATGTTTGTAAACACATCTAGGCGCGTTTAGGCGTATCAGCTACTTGAGTGTTAATTAATTTTATTGAAACAAAATAATGCTCTAGCAATAGAAGCGCTAGCATTAATGTGTGTTTAGATGCGTTTACACTCGTCAAGCATTTTTCTGCCAAAACATAGTTGCTCCTGGATGCGCTGACAGTGTTTTTTCTTTTTCCTGCCTCTAAACGCCTATATGTGCATGGACACATAGGCTAACATGAAGGGTTTAGAGACAGGAAAAAAAAATTCCAACTGCCTTTAACAGCAGCGTTAAAAGCGTTCAGTGTGCATAAGGCCTTATTCTTTTGTTAACATTTTGAGTGCTTCGGATCTCCTGCAGCCTTTTGACAGCATTTTTTCATGGGCTGCTTCTTTGGCTGCACATCATTACTCTGGGGGGTTTCCTAGTGGTGATAATGGAGGAACATGTCAGCATAATGTGTACTGGAAGACCTGTTTCTATAGTCTGCATTATTAACACACATGACAGGCAAGAAAGCAATAGGGAGGTAGGAACAGAACACGGTCACATTATATAAGGAAGTGCCTGAACAAGGGCCTTCATAGCAGGATCACAAGGTATTATTTTAACCCTCCTGGAGGTAATCCGGAGTGTGGCTCGGGGTTAAATTTCAGTACCATTAGCGGTAACCCCGAGCCACACTCGGGATTGCTTTGCAGAATCCTGTTACAACATACTTACCTTGTCACCAGGATCCTGCGATGTCCCCCCCGCTGTGTCCTACGCCGGATCATCTGCTCGATGTCCTGTGCTCCGGGCTCCGTTCCCTGCGAGCCTCACGACGCATGGGGGCGGACCCTGGCAGCAAATTCAATTACATTACTGTATGAAATAATTTCACCTCCCTTTTGTCCCCAGTGCTTTGTCCAGTGCCCTGCATGCAGTTTTATGTGATATATACTGTTCTTTCTGCCTGGAAACTGGAGATTGTCCATAGCAACCAAAAAGTGTCCCTTTAGGTCAAAAGCAGTATTAGACCAGCTAGAAAACAGCGATAGTAAATTAGAACACTTGCAGAATTGAGCGATAGTGAATCGTGGGGAAATGTATTTTATTATTTTTATATTATTATTTTTTATAATTATTTATAGTTATTTATTATGTTATAATTTATGATTTCTTGTTTCAAACTTTATCTTACCCGGGATGTCTACTAGATTCTTGTTTGGACAGATTTAAGTGTGTTATTACTAAGAATTCCAGGCCTACAATATAAAACGCCAAATTTCTATTCAATGTACCAATTTGAGATTCAAAAATCTGACATAATCATACCGCTAGGGAGGTTACTGAAAGCTGCAGATTTAAAAGATTGAAAACTACTTTTGACATTTAATCGGCTTGTTGAAGATATCTAGAGCTACCCCCCAAATTGCTGCTGCATAAATAGGTCCTTCTGCTGTTCCCCAGTGATGAGCCACCCTGTCTGAACCCAAATGCACTGACACACTTGTGGGCTTTATTAAAGTAAAACTTTATACTTTAATAAGCAAAACCCAGCAGGGAAGTTGAACAACAGAACAGTAACAATACAAGTTCACTAATAAATTTAGAATTGAACACAAATGTAACAGACCTCTAAGAATTAAAGGGGCTCTGCCTAAGCCACTAACCAGTGGGTTCATAAACAGTCTGCCAATGCTGGGGCCCTGATTCTCCTGTGGGAGCACTCAAATGAGGGTGTCAGCAAAGTGCCAGAAACAATGGGTGGCCAAAATGCCTCTCACCACAAATGCACTGCACAAGTCAGCTCAGCCTTGCTCTCCAACCACCTTGTGGCTCAGCACAGATCTCTTCTCTGCTTGAGTATGCTGGGCAGGGCCGGGACAAGGGATGAGCAGGAAGACCGGCTGCCCTGGGCACTGTGGTATCATGTGAGGTGGAGGGGCACCACTAGGAGATTGAGGGTGAGGAGATTTGTGTTGAAAAGGGTAATTTGGGGGGCAGAGGGTAAGAACTTTTCTAGGAGGGCGATCTGGGGAGGTGTGCTAGGAGTGGTGATTTGGGGGGATTTGTGTTGGGTGGAGGGATGGGGAAAGAGGATTTGTGATAAGCGGGAGGAATGGGGGTTTGTATTATGATAGTAATATTGTAGAGGAGATTTTTTTCTTTATTGGGGGGGTGCTAATAGTGATTATTGGGGGGCATTTGTGCTGGAATGAGAAATTTAGAGTTCCCATGCTTTTTCAAGGTTAGTTAACATCTTGAGACCAGAGACAGCCAGGCAAGTAGTATTTTTAGAAGGAGATAAGCACCTGCAGTCACTGTATTTCTCTCAGCTGAGAGTGTTTTTATGTTTGCACTGAGTTCTGCTTACAACTGCCCTCCCTATCTGTATTTTGACATGGAAATATGTGCATAATTGTTTTGCTATTGAAAGATGCCGTGGCCTTCTGTTAGGCTGCTTCAATGAAGAGACATCAAACATGTTTAGCTGACAAACTGTACAGTGCACTTGTTCACGCAGTACATTGATGCTCTTACAAAAGACGTTTTTGATATAGTTAATTAAAGCCTTTGAAGAACCATAGGCCGACACAATGTGATTCCCTATAATTACTCTGTTACAACGGCAATTTCTCTTTAATTTATACCATGCAGCATGACATATTGCAGTTGTGCTTTCCATATCAAAATTTGACTCACATACATTTTTAACTCATTCAATACCTTAAAAAGAGCAACTGTTTTATTGCTGTAGTTAAAGGACTATCTTAGCCCTCTCTAACCAGTTTACATATGTGGGCCCATGTCTATTATTTCATGCCCACACACAGTAATTATAATGGTAGATATGGATATTGTAGACCTAGGCTATCATGCATCATGCTAGGCGACATCCTAGATGGTTGATGATTATATGATTTGGCAAGCCATGTCATTCTATGTTTTCAATCTTTGACTGTTGATGCTTACTGCTGAATTTCGCTGAATAATTCTGCACACTTAGAGGTAAATTTTCATTCATGCTGCACACTTTTATAAAGCATTTAACTTTGATTGGTGTGTGACAGTTAAATGCTCCTTAATTGCCTTTCGCCTCAAGAACAAAGGACTTAAACTCGGTGTGGCTCCTTCCAATCACGTAATACGCCTCCCTTTGATTACAAACACGAAAGATGATGAGATTACCTTATAGCTCTCATTAAAAGGGTCAATGTGTGTAAGAATACCCAAAGTAGCTTACATTAAAGGACAGACTGTTCACTGTTCTAATATATGTCAACATTATGTTTACTTTCAGATTTTCACCACCCTTACAGTGACAAAACGCTCTGGGGAGGATATTGTTCAAGGTGGATGCTGAGGTTAAATCTTGCTGTTTGTTGCTGTTGCCATGGTCTTAGGAAAGCAGAGAGAAGTTATCACCTGATAATAAAATCACTGTAAGGACAGTTATAAAAAAACAAGGTCAACAAACGAAGAAAAACTTGGTGATGGAAGTTCACAGTCTTCTGACATGGCAACTAACATAACAGCAAAGTCCCTGGAAATAAGCTGCAGCAGGGCACAGCGCTAGTGCATAAGTGACGTTACATTCCAAAGCCACCCGTGGTGGGATGTGACTGAAGACCTGCAAGATCAGTTTATTGATGTCTATTCTTCTGTTAATTATATTTGTGGTTTCTGTTATTTGTGAATAGTTTGTTATTAATGAAATTTTTTGTAGAAAAATGTAATAAATATACATACCATATCTCAGTATTAATAACAGTAAAATATGAGGATCTGTTCATACAACCAAATCTTCATTCATAATAAGTGTATAGTTTCTTTAGTAGCTATACAGTTCAAAAAAAGTTGGTGACAATCAGTTTTAGGTTAAGGCCTCATGCACACTGCTGCTCCTAAATTGACGTTTTTGGGGCTTTTGGTATTTTTTTGCCTAAGCCCCTGAACACACCTTGATAAAAACCTATGGGGTTGATTTAATAAAACTGGAGAGTGCATAATCTGGTGCTGCTCTGTATAGAAACCAATAAGTTTTTTTGTCAAAGCTTATTTGAACAAGCTGAAGTTAGAAGCTGATTGGATACCATGTACAGCTGACAGAGATTTTTAGTAAATCAACCCCCATGTGTCCATGCACACATAGGCTTTGAGGCCCCATTCACACTAGCGCGTTTTTTGATGCATTTTGCATTTTGCAGAAATGCACGGGAATTTTTTAACATGGGTTCCTATGGAACATGTTCACATCAATGCTTTTTTGTACCTCTGCGTTTTTGGAAAGGGTCGGGGACTTTTTTTCATGCAAAAAGCAGCGTTTTGCATGTAATGGTTTTCAATGGACAAGCATCAAAAACGCAAGTGCACCGTTTTTGCAGCGTTTTTGCAGCATTTTTGGTGCGTTTTTGGTGCGTTTTTGCCGTTTTTTTTATTTTTTTTTTTTTGTAATTTTTTTTTAAGACTAAAAAAAAATGAAAAAAAAAAAAAAAAAACGCAAAACGCAAATCGCGGCAAAAACGCCGCAAAAACGCCGCAAAAACGCGGCAAAAACGCGGCTCAAAAACGTGGCAAGCATGAAAAAAAAAACTCCAAAAACGCTCAAAAGCAACATGCATAGGTGTGAATCCAGCCTGAGGCTGGATTTACACCTATGCATTTTTAGTGCTTTTTGCAGATTTGCACTACAGTCCATTTTACATGGTTTCCTATGGAACACATTCTGTAGTGCAAATCTGCAAAATGCAAAAAGCACTAAAAATGCATAGGTGTGAATCCAGCCTCAGGCTCTATTCACACTAACCCGTTTTTTGATGCATTTTGCATTTTGCAGAAATGCATGGGATTTTTTAAACATGGGTTCCTATGGAACATGTTCACATCAATGCATTTTTGTGCCTCTGCGTTTTTGGAAAGGGTCAGGGACTTTTTTTCATGCAAAATGCAGCGTTTTTCATGTAATAGAATTCAATGGACCAGCATCAAAATCGCAAGTACAGCGTTTTTATAGCATTTTTGATGTGTTTTGGGCGTTTTGTTTTTTTTTTTACACTGTATACAGTATTAAAAAAAACTAACAAAAAAAAACGCAAAATGCAAAACGCGGCAAAAACGCGGCAAAAACGCTGTAAAAACGCTGCTCAAAAACGCGGCAAGCACCGCAAAAAACACTGCAGAAACGCTCAAAAACAACATGCATAGGTGTGAATCGAGCCTAAATGCGTCTAAACACAAATGAGCGTCTTTAGCACTATAGCGTTTATTCATTTAAATGGCCAGAATAAATAAAAATTCTGGCCAATTAAATAAGTAAACACCCAAGCACCAAAACCTGCTAAATTTGCCTCAACTGGTTTGAAAATACGCAGCTTAGGTGAGCTTTTAACGCTGATTTTCTCCTGTTAAGAGAAAACAGTGTTTACAATATGCCAATGTGCATGAGGCCTAAAGAGCCATGGTATAAAACTTTGAAGGGGCAAGTGCAATGGTAATAAAATACATAGATTTTTTACAAGGTTATCTAAATGATAATTTTAATATTTTAATAAGTATGTCTGTTCTTTGCAAATATATGCTTTTACAACATTGTTATTTCAAATTAAATTATTTTGGTTTGAAAAATGTTCAAATAAAGTTGATAAGCATTGAAACATATTTTATATCCTATTATTTTACTATTTATATACCTTTTTAACTTCACTGGAACAGAAACAGGGTGCACAGGTGAGAAGCATGCTCTCCCATCAAGAATGATAACATTACTTAAAATACAAAAGTATTACAATGGATAAGACAAACAAATACCCAAGTGCATCCAGTGAGTGCATAATGACTGTAGAAAACACATATTCAAAAAAGGATGGATAGGGAGAAGATAAGTGAGGATACAAAGGAGAGGTGAGTCCCACAGCATCTGGGAAGGATGCAAGAATTAGAGAAAAGGCTGAAGGAGCACGGGGGAAATTAGAACATTCAATCCAGCGCTTTGTTACTACTTCTTCCCTGCACGTTGTTACTCGTAAGTTGTATTTGAGATTTAATTACTCTCAGATGTGATTTGGTTTAATGAGAGTTGTTTGACCATGAGTGAAAGCTTTAACACAATAACAAAAATGCATTGGTAAATAGTAAGGATGCCTAAACTTAACACAGAAATCTATCTTTTGTACAGTAAAAGGGTAAATATCATGGATTACATGAAGGAATACAGAGTATAATACTCAAAACATTAATCTACAAACAGCAGGACAGAAAAGACATAAGACAAACATTTAGATACCAGTACAATGGAGATATTCCATAGTTACCATGCTACTGCCCACAAAGGTTCCATTCTGGTGGCTACTCTACCAGAGTGTGTACCCTCCCATCTAGTCTGTGTATATCATTACAGGCTAATGCCTCATTGGTTAGCATGGCGCAGCTCTGATTGGTGGACATCCCTATTCCTAGTTAAGGATTGGCTAAATCTCCAATCCCTATATTTTGCATAAGTCAGCCCCCTTTAATGCAAATCCTTGGCACTGACTATTTTGAGTGGGAGATTTAACTTAGGTACATGACCTTTTCAGGGAAGTTAAGTATTGGTGACGGGCTTGCCACCTCCTTACTGCACATCTAAACGAGGGATCCTTTGAAGTGAATATTTGTAGAAAATTATGTTTTGGGTCCCATTGTTTAGATAAACAAGCGTAGGCACCGAATCGTCTGTATAACAGGGACTTCTGGAAAGCTATGTTGCACCCACATAGATACCACTCTAAATTCAATATATTCATAATTACCATATTTTACAGCTATTAATAGAGATTACACAAAAACTCATAAGGCAACAACATCCACCAACAGGTTGGAGACCAAAGAGAAGATTTTGTGCAGCATAGAAGGACATCTGCACCATTTGGTCAAAATTTGTAATTCCCTTGTTGGGTTTGGCTTGCTATGCTTGTTTTAAAGGTCAGGGAGAAGGACTTCTCCCAATTATCAACATGGAATGAGTGGCCCGATTCTTTTTCACACTCTCTGGTGTAAAAGGTTTGATTTCGGGAGAACATGGGATAGTAACGTATTACTGTATATAGTTAAGAAATCATATGGGTGTGATCCATCCTATTTATGCATAAATCTTCATATTCCTAGAAAGCTGACCTAAGGTAATGAAATGAGAATAGAAATGTTGAAGTTGTACATAAGCAAGCTATTTACCCTGATAAGGAATATCTGCTAGACAAAGCCCCGTCAATGTTTTTAGGGCAGCTGTATTCATAGCTTGCATAATTGGAGAGGGGTTTAAGGAATACCATTTAAGAAACCTTTACACTTATGGACTTGCCTCCGTAATCCAAACCTACCTGGGCATCTGCACAAATCAACCCATATTATATATCCACCATTTTCTAGCTATATTTATTTATTTAAAGGAACCCCTCGGACTAAGCACCAGGTTTTTATACTTTCTTACTTCATTTAATAAACCTCAGACACGACATTCCCAAAGAGGGGAGTTAAGCAGCTCACAAGTGACAAAAGGTTTTGGATACATATTTTGTATTCCCACATGTCCAAAAGAGTGGTTATTAGGGGTAGAGTGATTGTGGGGGTGGACTTTAGATCAAGTGAATCCACAGCTTAGTGTGCATCAGAAATCCATTCTGTGCAAATAGGTACAGCTGACGTAGTAAGCTGGCACCTCCATCCTGCTTTCATTTAACTAGGTTGTCCTTCCTTAGGCATACTGGAGACCGAGACCAAAAATAACAAAGTAAAGATGAACAAAGAACCTGAAAGATCAAAAGCAGGATTTTCAAAAGTAGTGTTTGGAAGAGATAGAGAAAGGGAGGCAGGGTGTCCATTTTATAAACTGACATGATACCAAACCAAGAATGTTTCTTGGCCAACCAAGGGCACACTATTTATATAAAATGAAATATTTGTAATGTGAATATTCAGTTTGGTACAGGATTTACCCCTACCAAAGGATTCACAGAGCAACCTAAACTACGTTCCCTTTAAACAATGGGTCTTTCAGTTAAAATATCCCTTTTTATTTTCTTTATTTTTGTTTTCCAGTTTTGTGTGGATATTGACGTGTTCATCAAATTTATTTATAGATTTTGCACTTTAGTGCTAAGAAAAAGGTTTTGCAGCAGGCTTTTGCCTAGAGAGAAACATTATATTTGTTTAGTTGAGTTATTTATAGTGTAATATATGTTTTATTTTGTAAACTTAGTGACAGAAGCAATTTAAAAGTTGAAAGAACCATCAATACTTCAAAGTCTGAAAGGCTACAGGGCTTTTTGTATAGTATAATGCAATGTGCACAAGGTTGCTATAAAACCTAGCAGGCTAGCATTTTTCGAGTGCAGGTCAGGAAATCAAGGTGATCATTTTGTTGGTTGCTATAGGTTACACAGCAGAATAAAACACAGTTAAATTAAGTTGCTTGCCTATCTATAAGGTGCAAGTTGATTTTCTTTCCTTTATCTTTTATTTTTCATAAATCAATGTTTTTTGTTTTATTTTCTAAATTCTATTATACAATAAAATGTGTTTATCCCTGTAATGTCATTAGATCTGAAATAGCCAATTCACCTTCCACACCTGTGGGGAAGGACCTATTCCTCCATGCAGCCAGTAAATCCATGCAGACTTTGAGGGAAGTGGCGACCTCTAGTGGCAAAGGGTATGTGGAACTGGCAGCAAATTCAGCAGTCTTAATACTTATTGTGAGGACCCATGTATACTGTAGATATCATATAGGTTCCTAGTAAATTTGGTTGCATAGAATTTCAATTGATGAGTAGAAAGCAACTGCCATGTGAACCCTGGGTTCCATTAGACCAGTTGAACTTGGGCTTGAAGTCCTGATGGAAAGGCAGATGATATTTGGTAATTTTATGTCCCCCGCAGTCCCCCCCCCCCCCCCCCAGGTGGTCTGGGATACCTGCATAGCGTATCCTACATGCACATTAGACAATTTGTATAGTCTGAGGAAATGCATAACCAAAACAAAGAAATTTGCAAGATAAAACTTTGACAGAATGTTTTAAAGGGTAACCACTTTTGTGGGGAAAAAATAGCAAATAAAGAAAAAATAATATAGGGCCCCTGTGCAAGAAACCATAAAGGGCCCCCCTGACCCCCAGAGCGACCCAGACCCATGCTTGAGGGGGCCCATGTGTCACCCCTGTACACCTGGATAGGAGGAGCGGCGGGGGCAGCATATAGTGGAACCAACCCCCTCCATTTTCTTCATGCAGCCGCTGAATTCTGGCGGAATGGAGAGGAGAAGTAGGCTTTCAGTGACTGCAGGAGGAAAATGGAGGGTATTGGTTCCTCTATATGCTGCCCCGCCACCCCTCCTTTCCAGGTGTACAGGGGTGAGGCATGGGCCCCTTGGAGCATGGGGCTGGGATGAGTGGCAGTGAGCAGTGGTGGTAGTATTGGGGGAATGGGATAGGATGAGTGGCAGTGAGGGTGGGGGGAATGGGATCAGTGGTAGCGGTGGGGGTGGCTGTGGAGGGGATGAGTGGCAGCATTGGTGGAGGGATGGGCTCAGTGGTGGTGGTGAGGGGGTTAGATCAGTGGCAGTGGTGACGGTGAGTGGGGATGGGATCAGTGGCAGTGGTGGTGGTGGGGGGTGGGATCAATGGTGGTGGTGGGGGGTGGGATCAATGGCAGTGGTGGGGGGCGGGATCAATGGTGGTGGTGAGGGAGGTGGGATCAATGGCAGCAGTGGTGGTGAGGGGGGGTGGGATTAGTGGCAGTGGCGGCGGTGGTGAGGGGGGTGTGATCAGAGGTGGCAGCGGTGGTGAGGGGGGTGAGATCAGTGGCGGCAGTGATGCTGGTGGTGGGGGGTGGGATCAGTGGCAGTGATGAGGGGGGTGGGATCAGTGGAAGCGGTGGTGGTGGTGAGGGGGGTGGGATCAGTGGCGGCGGCGACGGTGAGGGGGGTGAGATCAGTGGTGAGGGGGGGTGGGATCAGTGGTGGTGGTGGTGAGGGGGGTGGGATCAAAGGCAGTGGTGGTGGGGGGGGTGGGATCAGTGGCGGCAGCGGTGAGGGGGGTGGGATCAGTGATGGTGATGGTGAGGGGGTGGTATCAGAGGCGGCGGCGGTGGTGAGGGGGGGTGGGATCAGTGGTGGCGGTGGTGGTGGTGAGGGGGGTGGGATCAGTGGATGTAGTGGTAGTGGGGGAGGTGGGATCAGTGGCGGTGGTAAAGGGCGGTGGGATCAGTGGCGGCGGTGGTGGTGAAGGGGGTGGGATCAGTGGCGGCGGTGGTGGTGAAGGGGCTAGGATAAGTGGAAGTGGTGGTAGTGAGGGGGGTGGGATGAGTGGCAGTGGTGGTGGTGAGGGGGGTGGGATCACTGGTGGCGGCAGTGGTGGTGGCGAGGGGGGTGGGACCAGTGGCAGCAGCGGTGGTGAGGGATCAGTGGCAGTGGTGGTGGTGAGGGGGGTGGGATCAGTGGTGGCAGCAGTGGTGAGGGGGGTGGGATCAGTGGCGGTAGTGAGATCAGTGGCAGCAGTGGTGAGGAGGGGTGGGATCAGTAGTGGCTGCAGTGGTGGTGGTGAGGGGGTGGTATCAGTGGCGGTGGTGGTGGTGAGGAAGGTGCGATCAGTGGTGACAGCAGTGGTGAGATCAGTGGTGGTGGTGGGATCAGTGGTGGCGGTGGTGGTGGTGGTGAGGGGGGGTGGGATCAGTGGTGGCGGCGGTGGTGAGATCAGTGGCGGTGGTGAGGGGGGTGGGATCATTGGTGGCGGCGGTGGTGAGATCATTGGCGGCAGCGGTGGTGGTGGTGGTGGGGGGGTAGGATGAGTGGTGGCAGCGGTGGTGGTGAGATCAGTGGCGGTGGTGGTGATGAGAGGGGGTGGGAGCAGTGGCGGTGGTGAGGGGGGGTGGGAGAAGTGGTGGTGGTGGTGGTGAGGGAGGGTGAGATCAGTGGCGGTGGTGGTGATGAGAGGGGGTGGGAGCAGTGGCGGTGGTGAGGGGGGGTGGGAGAAGTGGTGGTGGTGGTGGTGAGGGAGGGTGAGATCAGTGGCGGTGGTGGTAGTGGGGGGGTGGGAGCAGTGGCGGAAGTGGTGGTGAAGGGGGTGGGATCAGTGGCGGTGGTGGTGGTGAGTGGGGTGGGAGCAGTGGCGGTGGTGAGTGGGGTGGGAGCAGTGGCAGTGGTGGTGCCATCCTCCCCACCACCACCCTTGCCTATTAATGATTCCTGGGGGGTCAGTAAGCAGCAGAGGTAGGGATCAGTTGCACTGACAATTTGTCACTTACTTTGTCAGTCAGTCAATTCCTTCCCCTTCATCGTTACTCCTGTACCTTCAGGGATGCTCCTGTGTCATGGGGTCTCCTGCAGAGGGAAGAGCTCCTCCCCCTTAACTGCATTGGTGTCAACTGATCAGCTGACTTTCTCTTCCAGCGTCCGCCTCCCCACGTCCGCCACCCCGCGGCTGAACGAAGTGACAGCCAGAATGGTGGAGAACGGGAGGGTGGGCTCCTGACAGCAGAGACAGTGGAGAATGGGCAGGCGGGTTGCCCCTGACAGCGGAGAACGGGCGGGTGGGTGAGCGGGCCCCCCCACAGTGGCAGAACTCAGGGCCCAGTCGCAAGTACGACTGCTGTGACCCTGGCAGTTCCGCCATTACGTATACTATTGCGGCATTTATGATCTTATACACTGCAGCTAGTGAAGATTCCTATTGGCAAAGCATGCCTGAGCTCTTTGCTTCTATCCCACTCCCCCTTCCTCTTCTTTGCAGTCATTGGTTGCTAGACATCCTAGCACAGCACAGCATCACCTCCCAACTCTGGCTCCCGGGGGGGGGGGGGCGGCTGGGCAGGAGGGGCACAAGTGTTTTTATCAAGAGAGGTGGGGGCTCCATGGTCCACCTTGCTTACCACCACTGCCAGCACAGCACACCATGGGCTGATTTCATATAGGAGACAGCCGGAAGCTGAGCTCCAGCAGGCTGGACAGGATTGCACACAGCAAACCTCCCCGTGCTTCATACTGCACAGTACTGTGTTCTCCAAATATATGCTGTACTTCTAGCCCAGGGGCATGACGTGGGTGTCAGCAATGTGAGAGGCAGTGGTAGACTGTCTCCCTAGATACTGATTACATTGCCAGCCCATCTGCATGTGTAGACAGTGGCTTCTGCCTCTGTGAACTGACCTCTGTTATTTTTATCTTTTTGAAATTTTGGGGGGGGGGGGGGCTGTAGGGTAGGCTGTATGGGGCCCCTTAATTTCTAACAGCAGCCCTGAATGTAAGACAGATGTAACCTGAAAGAACTGAGAAGAAAGTATAACAAATAATTCTGCGCTGCCCAAAAAAGGCAAGTAAGCAGCTAACACGGCTAGTAGGATATAAGCATATACAGTAAAACAAAAATATATGTGTAGCGCTAAAAAACTAAAAATTCAACATAAGGACAATGTAGTCCAACTGATGGTGAAAAACATCTAAGAAAAACTTAGAAGAAAGTCCTCCATGTTTGTAAGACTCATGTAAGCTAATGGTCCATATAAATGCAGTGACTTCATGTGAAGAACAAAACAATTGCGCAACATCTGAAGTGAAGACAGAAGAAACACACCACCACCGACAATGAGAAGGCTTACTGGATCTCGTGGACCCAAGAGGACATACGCCCCATTGGGTCAAATAAGGCTTGGGTGGTGGGTTATGATAGATGTTCCGAGGAATAGTAGAGATGGACATCCAAGAGTAAACCACGGATTGGTGTGTCCCTGTAAATATGTGTTAGTTGGTGTTCATCTGTTCCATGTCTGTCCATCAGTGTTTTTATTTTTCTTCAGGCTTTTGTTATTCTGAAGAAATCCATGTGTGTTTGTCTGTGCCTCTCAGAGGCACAGACAATGGTAGATTGTTTAGGAATAGGCATTCTCTAAGTTGTGCCAAGCCTTTGGCTAAACAAGCTCTGGATTGGAGATAAACTAAGGCAGCCAATCAGCAATGATCTTTTATTTTCCTAATGCAGGTTTGACAATGAACTATGATCTGTGGCTGACTGCTGTGGTTAAACAAAGGTTTTCAGTTTGATGGAGGCTAGTATATAGCCATCGGTAATTGTATTCAATCGCCTAAGTAATATGTACTGTAGATACGAAAAAGCGCACTCTGCATAGAGTTCTATCGTTTTGCTGTTTGTTATCTATATTACAAAAGTAATGTTTGACCAGATTTTTCTGTTTTCTAAGACAGCATCTTTCTTAGGATATGGTTTAAAATAAAACTGTGACATTTGAAAAACTGTCTATGCTTTTTTAAATTATTTTCTCCTTATATGAAATACACAAGGTTAATAGGCTTCAGATTTCCCTAGCTACTAAAATGCATTTTAGCAGGTCTGTAGCAAAGAAAACATACTTAGGGCATGCACTCTATTATAACCAAGGCCCACTCACTTTCTAATCATTTGCAGACAGCTATTCCATTCCTAAGAGATGTACATTTTTTGGTACAGTGGATGAATTTTTCCAAGGTAAAATAGTATTCCAGCTAAAGCCTAACTAGTCTTAAACATACGTCTTTCCCCCTCCTAACACCTATGCTACCTAACCTGCATAAACAAGATGTGTATTCTTAAGTATTTTCGGCCTGCTCTGGGTCAGCCATGTAATCTCCTGTGTCAGCCAGCGGCACCTGCAGGGGGATGGAGAGAACGCCTGACAATGGCGATGAGGTCACCCATAGGCTCCCATGGTGCAGCCTTTGTCAACAGTCCCTCCTCTTCCATACAGCCATTGCTGGATTATGCAGTGGAGCCAATTCAAATGACTATGTAAGCATGGGAGTAGGTGGAGACAGTTGATGGCAGACCTTCCTTTGTGTTACCCATTAACTCATTGGATGCCAAGTCTGGGTCACATGAGAGGACTACTCCTGGGGTGGGCTCTTCGGGGCTACCCTAGGCACCTGTAAAAGGGTCACTCTCCTCACACATGGGGTACCTTAACCACTTGCCTACTGGGTACTTTTAACCTTCCTGACCAGGCCAATTTTAAGCTTTCAGCGCTGTCGCACTTTGAATGAAAATTGCACGGTCATGCAGCACTGTACCCAAACTAAATTCTTATCATTTTATTTTCACATAAATAGAGATTTCTCTTGGTGGTATTTAATCACCACTGGGTTTTTTTAAATCTTTCTTTCTTTCTTTCTTTCTTTCTTTCTTTCTTTCTTTCTTTCTTTCTTTCTTTCTTTCTTTCTTTCTTTCTTTCTTTCTTTCTTTCTTTCTTTCCTTCTCCATCCCTCCTTTCTTTCTTTCTTTCTTTCTTTCTTTCTTTCTTTCTTTCTTTCTTTCTTTCTTTCTTTCTTTCTTTCTTTCTTTCTTTCTTTCTTTCTTTCCTTCCTTCCTTCCTTCCTTCCTTCCTTCCTTCCTTCCTTCCTTCCTTCCTTCCTTCCTTCCTTCCTTTCTTTCTTTCTTTCTTTCTTTCTTTCTTTCTTTCTTTCTTTCTTTCTTTCTTTCCTTCCTTCCTTCCTTCCTTCCTTCCTTCCTTCCTTCCTTCCTTCCTTCCTTCCTTCCTTCCTTCCTTCCTTTCTTTCTTTCTTTCTTTCTTTCTTTCTTTCTTTCCTTCTCCATCCCTCTTTTCTTTCTTTCTTTCTTTCTTTCTTTCTTTCTTTCTTTCTTTCTTTCCTTCCTTCTCCATCCCCCTTTCTTTCTTTCTTTCTTTCTTTCTTTCTTTCTTTCTTTCTTTCTTTCTTTCTTTCTTTCTTTCTTTCTTTCTTTCTTTCTTTCTTTCTTTCTTTCCATTCCCCAATACTGTACCCTTGAATTATTTTTCCCATTATAGGAGTGAGTGGGGCCTCATGTCTAAGTGTTGCCTAAGGCCTCACAAAGTCTAGAGCCGCCTCTGACGAGCTCTAGAAAGCTCTCTTGATGTATTAAGCATCACCACGATCACTTGTACCTTTACTTCACACCGTATCCATCAATGCCTGTGACAAGGCTGAGGCTGCCATGGGACACTCTGAGCTGATGTACATATCCACCTCCGCCCCTGCGCCCTGCATTACGGGCCACCACTGGTCAGGGTTAGTGTGTTTTAGGGGGAAAAATCATTTTATATGTATTGTCAGTGTCGATGTCAGGGCAAGCTTTAATGTCAGAATGTTCTAGGTAAGAAGAATGTTTTGATAAAATAAAAAAATGCAAGAAAATTTTTTTTTTTACTATTTTGGCCCAGTTTTCATTCGATATTAAAAAATATTCAAAATATTCAGAAGATATCCATTAACATTTATCACCAAATAAATGCTCCTGAAAGATACAAAGTATAATTCACCTAGGGCGCCTTGAGATTTTATATACTTTTAAGTGATGCCGTGACTGAAAAAAGGTTGAAAAGCGCTGGTCTAGATGTAGTTACATAGTTAATCTGGTTGAAAAAAGACAAAAGCCCATCCAGTTCAACCAACAGAGAAAAAAAAAACACACATAAATAGAAAACCATCATATACACTATTCTATACCCACAGTTGATCCAGAATGTTAGTATTGTCATATTCTCCCTTTCATCCTCACATGAAGCAGTGACAGAATAAAATGGAGTACTTGGGTGCTATGGATAACAGTTCTATTGTGAGACACTTTTATAATTAAGATTGATTGCCAGGATCTCTCCAGACATTTCTTATCATTCTCTGGAACTTATTTCTTACATTTCTTAGTTATGAATTGGGTTTGCTTCTAAATCTTATAATCATAATAACTTGTAGGCGAATGCTGAACCCAAGCGTAGAAGACTCTAACAAAGTCTGACAAAATGAATTGGCAGGTAATTTATGAAATGTTGAAGTGGAAAGGGAAAAATGAACCTATTGATCAACACCTGATGATACCGTGGAATATAAAGTAGACATCACATATTGAAATACTTAGAAAGAGCACATAGTTCTTGCATGGAAGGTCAGTAAATACTGTTTCTCATTCATCATCTTCAGATTACAGTATACATTTCTGTCATGAGTTCTAATGGAATGTTTCTATATTATGGATATTAAGGATATTAAGGATTCCTAGTAAGAACATGCATATGCTATGAATAATGTGGGAAGTATTCATATGCAGCTAATCATATATTTGTGCTATTTGCTGTATTGCTTGTCATCTGCTTGCACGACCCTGGGATCAGTGGATTTCTGCTGATTAATTTGTGAAATTCTATTAGCACTCGTCAAATTGAACTGCAGATAGAAAATGGAAAGAAACTGAATATTGCAGCTGTAGTCGGCAAGTTAACTGGACTTAGACACTAGAAAGGGTTGGATGTTGTGTGATACCACTCTCAGGCATTTTTTCTGGCGAACACAACCCTAAATATGGGTGGTCAAATTTGTATTTTTGATGTACACACCTCTGATTTTGGCTTATTAAGGGGGAAAAAACAAGGTTTTCTAACCCGTTCTGTCCCTTTGCCCTTAGAAAAACCTCAGCTGGTATCATCTGCAGGTATATCAAAAACACACACAGTACCAGCATGGAATTTGTATATTCTCCCTGTACCTGTGTGGTGTGAGGAACAGCCCAATGTGCCCCTGTGATCCTGATTCTTGTACTCATCCTGATCCTGTTATTGACCAGGCTCCGACTTTTAAAGTAACCTTGTCTTCTTATGTTCACTATTTCCCCTACTGACAACAGTCTGAACTACTGACCACAGTTCTGCCCAATGAATTTGTACCTAGCTGCCTGTTCTTTGCTGACCTCTGATCCTGCCTATGGCTTGGTGTCTTTATGGTCCGCTGTTTCTAGACTAGGCTTGCTGACTCCACCTTTAACTGAACTTGGCACATCTAAATTTAATCCAATGATTGATCACGACATGGAACTTTGAGTTGGAGGTCACATAAGGAAGTCCAATCTGTTCATTGAGGAACAAAATCCCCTTACTGTTCTTGGATGACATCACATCTCTGCACTGCTGGTTCAACATCATCACAAGCAAGTTCGGCACCATGCCAATGTCTTCTGGAGTAACTGGAAGAAGGAGAACCTTTGCAACCTTCAAGGGCATGGCAAATGGCAACTTAGCAAACCCAATCTACAAGTGAGCGACATAGTCCTTTTCAAAGAAAAGAATACCCAACGCAACCTTTGGCCTATGTGTCTCATTACAAAGACTGCACCAAGTAATGATGGAAAGCTTCGGAAAGTAGAAGTCAAGGTGATTAAGGAAGGATCAGCGCAACTCTACTTCAGGCCTATCTACGAACTGGTACTTGTTTTGCTGAACTAAGAGGATTTGTCTTCCACACCAACAAATTAATTCAAAGAGAGGTAAGAAGGACTGGTGCATGTTGCTGCCTTCTCCTCTGAAGATAGACTCACAAATTGTTTTCTGTGTCAAAGGTAATGACAAGTTTTAAAGTATGTTTTGACAGGGAGTATCATGTTACACATGCATTGTGTTGCATGACCTGGCTCCACCTTTAACTGAGCTTTACACATCTATGGTACTCTAACAGCTGTACTCCCACTCACCTGATACCTGATGCCTGATACCAGCACTCTCAAGTTGCAGCTCACAGTGTTGGCACCGTGGCACCTGTGCCTTTCCTGCACCCCTGATTTCTTGTCTCAACCTCCAGGGGTGCTCGAATGGGAACTGTGCAAGAAGTCACCCTTGTCATCCCGGGCTCTGAATTTATGTACAGGACATGAAGGTTTCCTCCAGGTACTCCGGTTTCCTCCCAAGCTTCAAAAACATGCTGATAGGTTAATTGGCTCCTGTCTAAATTGGCATTAGTATGTACATGTATAGGGAGCTTAGGTTGTAGGACTGATGTGAATATACAATATGTTAAGCACTGTGTACATTTTCGGCACTATACTGTATAAATATCTGTAATGAATAAATAAATACATAAATAAATAAATATCATAGAGATCATAGCCTGATCCTGTTCCAACATTTCCTAATCAGTAGACTGACATCTCATGTCTATAAGGACCTTAACAGTTGCCATTTTAAATGACCCTCAAGTCAATCATGTCAATCCCTGAACACAGGCACCTTCAGAAATTGTAGAGGTGCCCAACTATATGCTGAGAATTTTTATTTTAGACCTTATCTTCCACTTGGATATCATTCCATGAAGATGTGATTTCTTGGTAATGATACATGTGTACATGCTCTAAAATAGTTTCCATTGGCAGTATAAAGTATATATGAGAGGCACCCAACAGCCTATAAGTATGCTTGATTTTGCCCCTGAATGTGGATAACCAAATATGGCTCAAATTGGATCATATTAAATTCATAGCACACCAATCCTCAGTAAGCCTCATCTTATTTTAAGACTGAAAAATGTCTAGATAGCAGCTAGTTAGGAAACTAGGATAAGGTTATATTTTGAAAAGAGACCCTTCTTGCAATCTGTTCTGAAATATACTTTAATTTCATAGCTTCAGATGCAATTTTTTTCAAGAAATGATGTGTGAATGTAGGGAGATCACAATACTCCCCCTAACCTTTTGCCTTAACCCTATCGCTGTTAGAGCCTTTTTTGCACATATATTAGGTGTGAAGCTTAGTTAAAACCCCCTCAAACATTATATATTTACTGAAAGTAGAGACCCTGGAGAATAAAATGCTGGTAGTTGCAATTTTTTTGTCACATGATATTAGCACACATGTTAACGAGGTTGTATTGAGTAAATAGATAACAAACATATCAAGACTTAAATGTGCACACACCCATGAATTAGTAACAAACATGGGGTACCCGAAAGTCTTTATAGGTCATGATTACCCTAGAATTATTTCTTCCACTCCAGCGTGTGCAACTATATTTTAGACACACACACACACACAGAAAAACAGCCTTTAGTATCAGTTTAATTTTCCAAAAGGCTCTTAGCTTGACTTCAGAAGGCCAGTTCCATCTATCTGGATTGAAAGTCAACATCTGCTTCCTTTTTTGTATTTTGTATACATGTTTTCTTACATAGTATAACTTAACTGTTCACTCTGACAAGCCACTGTGAGATTCCATAATTCTCACACAATTTAGGCCCTCTGCTGCCTCTCACCCCTATTCAGTGACCTGTTAGTTTAAGCTGGCCATACAGGGTTTGACTTTTGGCAGATTCTTGCTGAATCAGCCAAATTTGCTCTGTAAGTAGCCCCATTGGCACCCCACCGCTCAACAATAGTCAATCAAAAGAAGGAGCCTTTTGAATTTTTAGCGGAACAATGCCTGCATTCTATCAGATACCAGCTTTCTTAAGCTGGATTGTTCAAATTTAGTGTTTTCAGATAGGCTGTAGCTATCCTGAGTTTTCCTTTGTTATCTGGGTTTGATGTCTTTTCCCTAAGCCCAAGACATTGTTTGCTTCTGCCTGCTACAGTTGAGTGTTTTCCAGTAGGTAGAGCAAGAAGATATTGGTTACTTAGTAGGTGAGGTTGAAAAAAGACACAAGTCCATCAAGTCCAACCTATGTGTGTGATTATATGTCAGTATTACATTGTATATCCCTGTATGTTGTGGACGTTCAGGTGCTTATATAATAGTTTTTTGAAACTATCGATGCTCCCGGCTGAGACCACCGCCTGTGGAAGGGAATTCCACATCCTCGCCGCTCTTACAGTACCCTATACGTAGTTTAAGGTTAAACCTCTTTTCTTCTAATTTTAATGAGTGGCCATGTGTCTTGTTAAACTCCCTTCCCCAAAAGAGTTTTATCCCTATTGTGGGGTCACCAGTACGGTATTTATAAATTGAAATCATATCCCCTCTCAAGCGTTCAGTTCTCGCAACCTTTCCTCATAACTAATATCCTGCAGACCCTTTATTAGCTTTGTTGCCCTTCTTTGTACTCGCTCCATTTCCAGTACATCCTTCCTGAGGACTGGTGCCCAGAACTGGACAGTATACTCTAGGTGCGGCCGGACCAGAGACTTGTAGAGCGGGAGAATTATTGTTTTATCTCTGGAGTTGATCCCCTTTTTAATGCATGCCAATATTCTGTTTACTTTGTTAGCAGCAGCTTGGCATTGCATGTCATCTACTAGGACCCCCAGGTCCTTTTCCATCCTAGATTCCCCCAGAGGTTATCCCCCCAGTGTATAGATTGCATTCATATTTTTGCCACCCAAATGCATTATTTTACATTTTTCTACATTAAACCTCATTTGCCATGTAGTTGCCCACCCCATTAATTTGTTCAGATCTTTTTGCAAGGTTTCCTGCAGAGAAGTTATTGCCCTGCTTAGCTTAGTATCTTCCGCAAATACAGAGATTGAACTGTTTACCCCATCCTTCAGGTCATTTATGAACAATATAAA
This sequence comes from Aquarana catesbeiana, assembly GCF_042186555.1. Lineage (NCBI taxonomy): Eukaryota > Metazoa > Chordata > Amphibia > Anura > Ranidae > Aquarana > Aquarana catesbeiana. The sequence continues at coordinate 312,628,357 of NC_133326.1, read as the reverse complement.
TAGGATTGGTCCCAGCACAGAACCCTGGTTGACCCCACTACCCACCCCTGATCATTCCAAGTACTCCCCATTTATCACCACCCTCTGAACCTTGTAGCCAGTTTTCAATCCATGTACTCACCCTATGGTCCATGCCAACGGACCTTATTTTGTACAGTAAATGTTTATGGGGAACTGTGTCAAATGCTTTGCAAAATTCGGATACACCACGTCTATGGGGCTTCCTTTATCTAGATGGCAACTCACCTCCTCATAGAAGGTTAATAGATTGGTTTGGCAAGAACGATTCTTCATGAATCCATGCTGATTACTGGTAACGATACAGTTCTCATTACTAAAATCTTGTATATAGTCCCTTATGATCCCTTCCAAGAGCTTGCATGCTATTGAGGTTAGGCTAATTTCCAGGGATGTATTTTTAGCCCTTTTTAAATACTGGTGTTACATTGGCTTTTCTCCAATCAGCTGGTACCATTCCAGTCAGTAGACTGTCAGTAAAAATTAGGAACAATGGTCTGGCAATTACTTGACTGAGTTCCCAAAGTACCCTTATGATTTATTAATGTTAAGTTTCACAAGTCTAATTTTAATCCTGTCCTCTGTTAACCACGGAGGTGCTTCCTGTGATGTGTCATGAGGATAAACACTTCAATTTTGGTTACTGAAGCCCCCGATTCCCTTGTGAAGACTGAGGAGAAGAATAAATTCAATACCTTCGCCATCTCCCCATCCTTTGTAAGCAGATGTCCTTCCTCATTTTTTATAAATATTTATTTCACCCTGGCCAATCAGTGATGTACAGTAGGCTGGTTTATGCAAGTAATGTAGGCTGAGGAGGGGAATAAATATTTGGGGAGACCTTCTACAAGGGTCCTTTCCCTCCCATGCTTTGCCTGAAGAGGATGTGTGTGTGAAGGGTCCTTTGCCTCCCAGGCCTGTGGAGGAGGTAAGTCCAGGGGCCCTTGCCTCCCAGGGAAGCTGCCTGGGGCGGAGGGGGTATAGTTATGGAGATGTCCAGTTCATGCTTCTCAGGCTCCTTTCCTGAGAGGGAATCTGAAGTTGAACAAAAGTTCTGCTTAGGCAATTGAGTCATGTTTTTAGGCATTCAGGCATTTTTCTTTACTGATCTAAATGCAGCCCATTGTTTTAAAGTGTTACTAAACGCACAACAGTAAAATCAGTCTGTATATGCAGTAAAGTATGCTTGTTATACTCACTATGGAACCTAAGGCGTTAATCCTCTGCATTGTGTAAAAAGGCTGTTGGATCCTGTCTTCTCTCATCCTCCCCTTTTTTCAGAGTCCCCAAACCAACTCAGGATAGTACTGAGGCTCGGGAACAAGCCTCACATGCTCAGTTTGGTGTGTATTGCTAGAGAGTTTTTTCTTCTTGGGAGAGTGCATATGATCAGCACTGTCCAGACATAGCGGCAGGAGTCCTGCATCCTCATAGGACAATCATGGGAGAATGAAAACTCCTCCTACAAGCTTTAACCACACACTGATAGAAGTCACAAGACTGCTATATACTGCTGATGAGAAAGGATATTTAGCAGTTTACATTTACTAAAACTTTTGCATTCCTATATTTTGTGTACTGTGGGAGACCAGATATAGTGAATGCAGGGTCCTGGGTTTAGTAACACTTTAATTTAAGGAGTGTAAACTTGCACTGTGTATAGATCAGTAAAAAAAAGTTACAAAAATCTGCATTGCCAGTCAGTATTTTTTACGTGCATACACATATATGTGCATATGCTCTATGTGCAAATACACGCATATGCCACCTTTCCTTGATTTAAAAACATAGAAGAATTGTTTTGCGTGTGTACACATACACGAATACGTGCAAAAATGCCTATTCTCGCATTTTTTCCTTTTATTCTGCCAGGAATATCTGATATTCAAACATCAGTATAGTGTGAAGTTACCCTTAGCCTGTGAAAGGGGATAAAGATACTTGAGAACAGATTCACACCAAAACACGATGCAGAAAAGGTGTGTCCTGTGCATGATTCCCACACTGCAGGTGAAAGCACTGCCCTTGTGATCTGCATCCAGGTATCAATGTATTGTTAATGGCACAGCAAATGCAGATTACAAGCGCAGTGCATTTGCAGGCACCAAATCGCATATTACCGCAGTACCATGTGGTTTGGTGCACTGTGTTTTGCTAAAGTAGTGCTTGCACTACTTTTTCAGTGCAAGAAAAAGACAGTTACTTCCAGCACTCAGAGGTCCTCCACAGAGAGATAAGGCCAAATAGGCAACACATCCATAAACATCTGGAATGCTTGGTAAATGCAGCCCCCTTCAGATAGGTAAATCCAATGTAAAACTACAAAAAGAACAAACGGGGAACGCACAAACACCTAGTGCATTACCAAAAATTTAATAGGAAAGATATAAAACCAATAAAAATTAGTACTCACAAATGTACAGTGTAAAAGAAAATGTGGACTGGAAGATGACATGTGGTGCAGGGCACAAGTGCTCAAACAACATTCCGCTATACTGGCAATCTGATGTGTCCCTACCTCAGAGCTGTGCTGACCAGCACCTCAGTGTTCAAATGCATAAATACAGGCACACACACACTAACCTCCTGAAAGGAAGGGCGGAGCCACAGTCACGCAAAACACTTTTTTTTTAATGAAAATTAATAAAAGTTTTATTTTAGAATTTATAATGATGGTGATAAATGCATAATACATTATATAATCTATGTACCCCAAAAAGGTGTATCATATGATGTGATAGGAATGGACTTACCTAATAGGGCACATCCGTGTTGTGCCAGCATGAGCCCCAAAATAATCTTAAGGTAGCCTGCTATAACCACTGGATAATCGCCAGCAGTCTCTGGAATTCAAGACGCAAAGACCTGCAAACCAGAAATGCACCACATGCTTCCGGTTCCGGGTGAGAGGCCACATTCACCGCTCAATCCTTCATAGTTAGGCAACCAGTAACGTTCAATGACAGGAACCTGTAAAGGTGCCAATGTCACAACGGCAAACCCGCCAGGAAGCTGGTGTAAAAAAAACTGCATAAATGCATAAATAAATTAATTAATGAGGGCACTCTGCCGACCGGAAGTGACTCCCCTTGTCACTTCCGCTGACATAACTGCGAGGGTGTCCCCATGTATGCTTATATGTAGAAATTATTTGGGATGTAAATATGGGGAAAAAAGGGAAAAGTAAGAAAAGTGATTGTAACATGGCCCCGGATAAATATACAAATACAAAAAATATATATTAAATAAACTGTCAGCAGGAACTGTAAAACGCATATATTAAACATACAATAATACCTTGGATTGCAAGCATAATTCCTTCCAGAAGCATGCTTGTAATCCAAAGCACTCTTATATCAAAGCAACTTTTCCTATAGGAAATAATGGAAACAGATAATTCATTCCACAACCATTTATTCATATAAAAATGATCAAAATATAAGAAAATATTAATACTGTACAGTAATGTAGTAGGAATACTGTACTGTACTGTACCTCTGTGTTGAGAAGAATCACAGTTTTAATGTAAAAAAAAAAAAAAATTAGACTCACAATATTAAGGAGTCTGGAGCTCATACATGTAAAGCTGCTGTGTATATTACAGTAAAGCCGCTGGTGTACAGTTTACAGCACTATATTTAGCCAGAGGTTCGGGGGCGATGCTGGCTCCCAGCGCTTCCTGTAGAACTCAGAGACACTCGGGAACTGTTGACATCACTTCCAGGTGCTCCGAACGCACGTTACGCCTGCCCCACCCAGCTGGGAGTGTCTCCGACTGCTTTACTGTACATATACTTAGCGGCTTTACATGGATGAACACCAGACTCCTTAACATTGTGAGTGTCATTTTTTTGTTTTTACAGAAAACTACTGTTTGTATATCAAGACAGCGATGGTATATAAAGACAAATTGTTTTTAAAAATGTTGCTCGTCTTTCAAAATGCTCATATACAGCGTTACTTGTAAACCAAGGTATTACTGTAACTACAAATATTAAAAGTTAGAAATTGAAAACACACAACAAGTATTCATGCTGATCGGAATATAACAATTAGATGAGAGGTCTTGAAAAAGTGTCCAAATCATCTCACGTAGAATACTGCATATATATATATATATATATATATATATATATATTTATACATAATTAGACATGCAATACACAAGCGTATCTGTCGACATGATCTAAAAAAGAGAAACGACAAAAGAAAAAGAAAAATATAAGTAAAAACACAAGTGTGAAACCTATAAATCACAGATAAAATGAATAAATAAATAAATTGGTCCCTGGATAAATCATCAATGCATGTATAAACATAAACATAGACATGACTGGTTATCTGTTTATGGACCCTGTATAAGGAAGTTAATCTGATGCCCATGGACTAAAATCCTGATAAGTGTATCAATGTCTGAACATCCAGTCCTATATTGAGACTCTTTGGGGTCAAGGTATCTAGCTGATGTATCCAGAAAGCTTCCTTTCTGCAAAGCCTGCGGAACCGTCTCCCCGAATCCACATCACCAATGATAGTTTCTAACCCAAACACCCTGAGGCCGGAGGGGTCATTATTGTGCTTTTCTTTGAAACGTAGTGGAACTGGATGTTTGTCAAAACCTTTGAGGAAGTTCCCCTTGTGTTGCCTAAAATGTACCTGTAAATACCAACATAAAGTAAGCAACAAGGACATATCAGGCAATAGACCACAAACTGCAATCCACAATGAATGAACTGCTGTATGGTGTAGGTATGGCCATTGTTGCCAGTGAATGTGCCACATGTATTGACATGATCCACAGTTGGGGACACCACACCTGTAACTGCCCTTTTGGTCAAACAAAGAGCTCCAACTGTCACAACAGCTACAACTCTACTGGACGCAATATAGCCCCTCAAATTTTTGGGTCTACTGAAAATGATATTAGCGTGTTTCAGAAAAGGCACTAGTAAGACAAGGGTCATGATGGAGTATACCCCAGTATTTCACAATAATTTGCTTAATGGCAGAAGCTTTGCTGTTATATCGGTTGCTGAAAATTATGTCAAATTGTCGATTGATGCTGTTGGACCTGTCACTAGTCAATACTGCTTTGCTCCTGGAACCACTGCCCTCACAATTATGGGGATCCTCCCTCACCACGTTGGCATAAAACAGCCTATACTTGGTTTATGCCCCATCAATGAGAGCCATCAATCTGAACCAAATACATTTATCTTGGTCTCATCAGACCAGAGAACATGGTTCCAGTAATCCATGTCCTTAGTCTGCTTGTCTTCAGCAAACTGTTTTCGAGCTTTGTTGTGCATCATCTTTAGAAGAGGCTTTGTTCCGGGAAGACAAAGATGCAGACCTATTTGATGCTGTGTGCAGTTTATGGTCTGAGCATTGACAGGCTGACCCCCCCCCCCCCCTTCAACCTCTGCAGCAATGCTGGCAGCACTCATACGTCTATTTCCCAAAGACAACCTCTGGATATGACGCTGAGCATGTGCATTCAACTTCTTTGGTCGAACATGGTGAGGCCTGAGTGGAAATTGTCCTGTTAAACCTCTATATGGTCTTGGCCACCATGCTGCAGCTCAGTTTCAGGGTCTTGGCAATCTTCTTATAGCCTAGGCCATCTTTATGTAGAGCAACAATTCTTTTTTTCATATCCTCAGAGTTATTTGCCATGAGGTGCCATATTGAACTTCCAGTGACCAGTCTGAGAGAGTGAGAGCGATAACACCAAATTTAACACACCTGCTCCCCATTCACACCTGAGACCTTGTAACACTAATAAGTCACATGACACCAGGGAGGGAAAATGGCAAATTGGGACCAATTTGGACATTTTCACTTAGGGGTGTACTCACTTTTGTTGCAAGCGGTTTGGACATTAATGGCTGTGTGTTGAGTTATTTTGAGGGGACAGCAAATTTACACTGTTACACAAGCTGTACACTCACTACTTTACATTGTAGCAAAGTGTAATTTCTTCAGTGTTGTCACATGAAAAGATATAATAAAATATTTACAAAAATGTGAGGGGTGTACTCACTTGTGTGAGTTACTGTATAATGTATTATGCATTTAACACATTATTCATTTTCAAATGAAACTTTTATTAATTTTCATTAAAAAAACATTTTTCATGTTTGCCAGTATAGCGGGATGTTGTTGGAGCACTTGTACCCTACACCACATGACATCTTCCGGTCTAAGTGTTCTTTTACGCTGTACTTTCGTGAGTATTCATTTTTGTTGGTTTTATATCTTTCCTATTAAATTTTTGGTAATATACTAGGTGTTTGCGCCTTCCTTGTTTGCTCTTTTTGTACTTTTTCCGTGCTCCAGTGAGCTTGCAGCCCATTCAAATGAATGCGGACATTCCCAGCATAAACCGGCCAAAAGCTATCTATCTGTCTGGGCTAGCAAATCTGTATTAGCCTGTGGCAAAAGATTTAGAAGATACTATTAAGCAAAGGGAATTATGTTGTTTTTTTAATGTGTATCCTGTACCCCTGATGCTTTTTTTCCTGGACAACTAAGACAAAACAAATTACAAAAAGTAGCAAAAAAGATTTGGAGTAGGGGTCTGTCTGTCCATTGTTGCTGAGTGTCTGGGTGCAGCTGCAAGGCCAATCACCAGTAAGAAGGCTAAGAGGGCCCATTAAATATGCCAGCTCTTATAGGGGTTATTGCACAATATATACACTATATTGTCAAAAGTATTGGGACACCTGCCTTTACACGCACATGAACTTGAATGGCATCCCAGTCTTAGTCTGTAGGGTTCACTATTGCGTTGATCCACTCTTTGCAGCTATAACAGCTTCAACTCTTCTGGGAAGGCTGTCCACAAGGTTTAAGAGTGTGTCTATGGGAATGTTTAACCATTTTTCCAAAAGCGCATTTGTGAGGTCAGGCACTGATGTTGGACGAGAAGGTCTGGCTCGCAGTCTCCGCTCGAATTCATCCCAAAGGTCTTCTATTGGGTTGAGGTCAGGACTCTGTGCAGGCCAGTTAAGTTCCTCCATCCCAAACTCGCTCATCCATGTCTTAATGGACCTTTCTTTGTGCACTGATCCAAATTATTTGGTGAAGGGGGGATTATGGTGTGGGGTTGTTTTTCAGGGGTTGGGCTTGGCCCTCTTAGTTCCAGTGAAGGGGACTCTTAAGGTGTCAGCATACATACAGACATTTTGGACAATTTCATGCTTCTAATTTTGTGGGAACAGTTTGGAGATGGCCCCTTCCTGTTCCAAAATGACTGCACACCAGTGCACAAAGCAAGGTCCATCACGACATGGATGAGCGAGTTTGGGGTGGAGGAACTTGACTGGCCTGCACAGAGTCTTGACCTTAACATGATAGAACACCTTTTGGCATGAATTGGAGTGGAGACTGCAAGCCAGGCCTTCATCAGTGCCTGACCTCACATATGCGTTTCTGGAACAATGGTCAAACATTCCCATAAACACACTCCTAAACCTTGTTGACAGCCTTCCCGGAAGAGTTGAAGCTTTTATATCTGCAAAGGGTGGGTTAACTCAATATTGAACCCTACGGACTAAGACTGGGATGCCATTAAAGTTCATGTGTGTGTAAAGGCAGGCATCCCAATACTTTTGACAATATAGTGTATATTGTGACTGTATGTAATGGCATATATATAGGTTATTTATGTACAGTAGACCTGTACATTTACTAATATTATAATAATGAATCAAGTTTTAAAGGCCCCTTGTACTCTAAATGCATGAGGAATATAAAATGTAACATTGATATAAAAGCTTATTCAGAAATGCAAGATTTATAGGATTTGCAGAATCTTGAAAGTTATTTTATTGCTGTACCATCTGATATTATCTCTATAGAGATTCATTGCTGATTTTGTTCCCATTTTGCATCAATAACCAACCTGTTTCTGCTTTCAGCATCCTTACAGAAGTACAAACAAAACTACAACTTGCAGAACAAATTCATTTTTTGGGATGAAATTTGTCATTTTACACATTCTATGTGGTGTTTATGTGTTACAAAATAGGCTAAGGCATATCAGTGCAATTTGCAAATAGCCTATATAATTTTATTCATGGTAAATGCACTTTATGCTGGATGTCTTTGCTTAATGTTATTAACTTTTATACGTAGAATAAATTTCAGGCCCCTTAAAAAATATATTTATGCTCAAACTAACTTCACAGAGCATGCTTATGAAAGATGGAGTAACCAATTAAGCAATTTTGCTGACACTACCAAATATCCTGATCTTTTAGAAAATGTTCATCTTACTATATGTACAGTTGGTATTAACTCCTTACTTGATGTCTTTGGTTGACAACACAAGCATTGTGTGTAGTGAGAATATACTGTAATTGGAAGATATAAGTCTGTTAATATAGCATAATAGAGAATCATTATCTTCCACCATCACTCATTGTGCTAATGCTCCACCTGGTATTTTCTCATGTGATAAATGACTAGGAAGTGTTGTCATCACAGAACTGCTTCTCTATTGAGGGTCAGAGGGATCCCAACACGTGTTGATGATAGTATTGTTGAAGTATACATTCTATCGTAAAAGAAAATTACTCAGGTCACTGGAAAGTGTTTTCACCTTAATTGGCTGAAGGCAGAGTCTTAAAGTTATTTTAAAAATAATGTAAAAAAGAAAACTGACAGAATGTAAAGCCCAATACTAGATTGTGAAAAGTGTGAGCATTGGTCAATGTGATTGAGTAGACCATCTATAAGTTACAGATTTAATGATCATGTTTTGCCATTAAAAATATCCACAGCTCCTGAAAATCTACATATAGTGGGAGGGGAAACTAACTCAGTTATGGATTTGATAGAAGATCGACCCCTAGAAACTCATCAGCTAAATACCTCAACTCTACCCCTTCTACTTCTATAGCTCTGAAACAAACAATTTAAATGTTCAAGTTATCAGATGCATGGTGATTATCACACCCTTTAGAGAAAGAATTCACATTTTATTCACATCCACATAAGTCTTTCTCCAGAATCGATTATCTTTTTTGCTCTTCAGTGGTATTACCATTAATTAAAAACTCTGAAATACATGATTTGGTTATATCTGACCATAGCTCTATATCTTTAATGATAGAAACTAGGCAATACCAAGGTAATATCAAACAATGGAGACTTTCTTCATTTTTGGAATCTAATGATGACTTTCACCATCATCTACAATCTGTGTGAAGTGAATATGAGTTGACCAATTCAGGTCAAATATTAAATGCAGATTTATATTGGGAAGCGGATAAAACCTTTCTCAGAGTTAATTTATTTTTATTAGTTTTCAAATAAACTTTTATATGGGAATATGGCACACTTATGACAGAAATAGAAACAGAGAGGTAAAATTATAGCTTATGTTTCCCAATATAAAAAACACTCTATGGAATGATACCACCTTGCAAGTATTACTTTACGCAAGACAGAAGATGATTTAATCCATCATAATACTTCTGATAATAGAAAAATATGGCATGAAGCAAAAAGGCAATTTAATATATGGGCTGAGCATCAAGAACACATAAAATTGTCCTATACAGTGGGGAAAATAATTATTTGATCCCCTGCAGATTTTGTAAATTTGTCCACTTACAAAGAAATTAAGGGTCTATCATTTTTATTATAGATGTATTTTAAATTATAGAGACTGAATATAAACCCAAAATCCAGAAAAAATACATGATACAAATGTTATAAATTGAGTTGCAGTTCAGTGAGTAAAATAAATATTTGATCCCCAAGCAAAACATGACTTAGTACTTGGTGGAGGAACTCTTGTTGGCATGTACAGAGATAAGATGTTTCTTGTAGTTGGTGACCAAGTTTGCACACATCTGAGGAGGGATTTTGGTCCACTCTTCTTTACAGATCTTCTGTAAATCCTTAAGGTTTCTTGGCTGTCGTTTGGCAACTCAAAGTTTCAGCTCCCTCTATAAAAATTCTAAAGGATTAAGGTGTGAAGACTCCATGACCTTAATGTGCTACTTCTTGAGCGACTCCTTTGTTTCCTTGGCAGTATGTTTTGGGTCATTGTCATGCTGGAAGACCCATCCATGACCCATCTTCAGTGTTCTGGCTGAGGAAAGAAGGTTTTCATCCCAGATTTTACAATGCATGGCCCCGTCCATTGGCCCCTCAATGCGTCAAAGTCAGCCTGTACCTTTAGCAGAGGAACAGCCTCAAAGCATGTTTCCACCTCTGTGCTTGACTATAGGGATGATGTTATTAGGGTCATAGTCCGCGTTTTTCTTCCTCCAAACACGGCGAGTCGAGTTATTACCAAAGAGCTCGATTTTGGTCTCATCTGACCACAGCACTTTCTCCCAATCCTTCTCTGAATCATTTAAATGTTTATTGGCAGAATTCAGACGGGCCTGTACATGTGCCTTCTTGAGGAGGGGAACCTTGCAGGATTTCAATCCATGGCTACGTAGTGTGGTATCAATGGTTTGTTTGGTGACTGTGATTCCAACTGCCTTGAGATCATTCACAAGCTCCTCCCGTGTAGTTCTGGGCTGATCCCTCACTTTTCTCATGATCATTCTTACCCCATGAGGCGAAATCTTGCATGGAGGCCAGACCAATGGCGATTGATGGTTATTCTGTATTTCTTCCATTTGTGAATAATTCGCTCCAATAGTTCTCTCCTTCTGACCGAGCTTCTTGTTGAAGGTCTTGTAGCCTATTCCAGTCTTGTGCAGGCCTACAATCTTGTCCCTGACGTCCTTTGACAGCTCTTTGGTTTTGCCAATGATGGTGAGGTTTGGATGGCAGAAAGAGATTCTGTGGACAGGTGTCTTTTATACACATAATGAGTTGTCGTTAGGAGCACCTTCTTAAATTGACAGGACTAATCTGTGTACCACATGAGCATCTACTGTAGCCAGTCTGTGGGAGCCAGAATAATTGTTGTTTGGTAGGGGATCAAATACTTATTTTACTCACTGAAATGCAACTCAATTTATAACATTTGTATCATGTGTTTTTTCTGGATTTTTGGTTAATATTCTGTCTCTGTCATTTAAAATACACCTATGATAACAATTTTAGACTCTTTATATCCTTAATAAAAATAGATGCTAGGATCATGTCTAAAATAGTAGCCTCATAAATAGCTACTTTATTATCAGCTAATATTCACGCGGCACTTTAAATAAATGTTCCCTTGCCACCCAGTGATAGGTTTTCCCAATCTCGGACTGACCATGCATCATGTCTGGGCTTGGTTCAAAATCCTGAACACAACCATGTGGTGTTCAGGTTTCTGTCCAGCAGTTGTTGCAGCACGACCTGGATCTGTGTTTGATGTGTGTCTGGCTGTGATCCGTGGCCGCTATTTGTCTAATCATGGGAGCTGCGATGCGCTCTGCGCGCATTCTCCCCACTGGGTTTTCCCTCCGCCCCATTGGGTGGGCGGATACGTGTGGGGAGATCTTGGCGCACACAGTGCATCGGCGCCACGCCTCCCGCTGCATGTGTGACGTCATGTTCTGGCGTCACTACGTGCAGCGCGTGTTTATTCATCTCCGGTCTGGCAGCGGGAAATATGGGCGTTCCCCGCGGGCGGTGCGCGCCGTCTGCGTCGGGACGCCTTCTCCCTGTCTGCCAAACCCAGCGTGACGCTGGTGGCGGATGGTGCACATGTGCCTTGGGCGGCTACATATAACCTCCCCTGACACAGTTCAGACGCCACATCTTTGGATGTTACATCTCGTCTCCACACCTCCTTTAGGACCCTAGGACGTCTTCTCCAGGTTATTATATACATCCTTACTCCCAGTATTGTCTGCCCGCCTGGACCAATTGTCTGTCGGTGGATAAGCAATATGATATAATGATATTATCATTATTTTTTTCTAGACTTTTCTTGGCTGCCCCCACTGTTTCACCACCTGGTCCCACCAAGAAATTCAGTACCTGCGTCCTGTGTCTCTACAACAATCTTTTTGGGGGGGGCTTTGTATGTGCGCCCTGTTGGCGTGCGGCCCTAGACCACCTCAGCTCCCATGATGGGCTGGTTGTGGCCTTGGTTTCACACTCACCACACCTTGTCGCAGTATCTCCATGTAAGTACGCAGGGTGGGCTGCTTTTATCCCACCTCCAATATATTGCATTACAATTCAGACCCACTGATTGCACTCTTTTATATTCTGTAGATATCCCAGAAGCACCTGCCCCTGATGAGTGTTTAAAATACACGAAACGCGTCGGGCAACAGGTATACAGATATATGCATAATTTTCCATCTTCTAGCATCAACTTTATTCATCATGGTCTCAATGGTTTTATATATTGTTTTCATTTTGTTTCTGCCATGCTGTTCAGATGATTCATGTACACATTATTACTCATGTTATGTCATAACCTCTTTATTCAGACCACTATGTGGCGCTTGTTTGGTATGCACTGTTGTACCCTTGATGCCTGTATTGAACGCGCGCATACTTAAGTACGTATCAATATTTTAAGAATCACATTTATTACAATGTCTTCTTGCATGTGGTTTCTGTTTTTTAGATGCATTATGAACTTTTGATTAATAAAGTTGTACCTTTATTCATAACCTTCACAATGTTTACTGCCTCAATCAAAGTCCCGAAACTCCCTGGTTCTTGGTTTTGCATTAGGGATGGAGGCACACCGCATATGTGCCTCATTTAAAGTCCCAACCCCTTCCCCCCTTCTTTTCTTCGCATTAGGGATGGAGGCATGTTTTTACAGGGTCAGCAATGTTCCCTTGCCACCCAGTGATAGGTTTTCCCAATCTCGGACTGACCATGCATCATGTCTGGGCTTGGTTCAAAATCCTGAACACAACCATGTGGTGTTCAGGTTTCTGTCCAGCAGTTGTTGCAGCACGACCTGGATCTGTGTTTGATGTGTGTCTGGCTGTGATCCGTGGCCGCTATATGTCTAATCATGGGAGCTGCGATGCGCTCTGTGCGCATTCTCCCCGCTGGGTTTTCCCTCCGCCCCATTGGGCGGGCGGATACGTGTGGGGAGATTTTGGCGCACACAGTGCATCGGCGCCACGCCTCCCGCTGCACGTGTGACGTCATGTTCTGGCGTCACTACGTGCAGCGCGTGTTTATTCATCTCCGGTCTGGCAGCGGGAAATATGGGCGTTCCCCGCGGGCGGTGCGTGCCGTCTGCGTCGGGACGCCTTCTCCCTGTCTGCCAAACCCAGCGTGACGCTGGTGGCGGATGGTGCACGTGTGCCTTGGGCGGCTACATATAACCTCCCCTGACACAGTTCAGACGCCACATCTCTGGATGTTACATCTCGTCTCCACACCTCCTTTAGGACCCTAGGACGTCTTCTCCAGGTTATTATATACATCCTTACTCCCAGTATTGTCTGCTCGCCTGGACCAATTGTCTGTCGGTGGATAAACAATATGATATAATGATATTATCATTATTTTTTTCTAGACTTTTCTTGGCTGCCCCCACTGTTTCACCACCTGGTCCCACCAAGAAATTCAGTACCTGCGTCCTGTGTCTCTACAACAATCTTTTTGGGGGGGGGCTTTGTATGTGCGCCCTGTTGGCGTGCGGCCCTAGACCACCTCAGCTCCCATGATGGGCTGGTTGTGGCCTTGGTTTCACACTCACCACACCTTATCGCAGTATCTCCATGTAAGTACGCAGGGTGGGCTGCTTTTATCCCACCTCCAATATATTGCATTACAATTCAGACCCACTGATTGCACTCTTTTATATTCTGTAGATATCCCAGAAGCACCTGCCCCTGATGAGTGTTTAAAATACACGAAACGCGTCGGACAACAGGGATACAGATATATGCATAATTTTCCATCTTCTAGCATCAACTTTATTCATCATGGTCTCAATGGTTTTATATATTGTTTTCATTTTGTTTCTGCCATGCTGTTCAGATGATTCATGTACACATTATTACTCATGTTATGTCATAACCTCTTTATTCAGACCACTATGTGGCGCTTGTTTGGTATGCACTGTTGTACCCTTGATGCCTGTATTGAACGCGCGCATACTTATGTACGTATCAATATTTTAAGAATCACATTTATTACAATGTCTTCTTGCATGTGGTTTCTGTTTTTTAGATGCATTATGAACTTTTGATTAATAAAGTTGTACCTTTATTCATAACCTTCACAATGTTTACTGCCTCAATCAAAGTCCCGAAACTCCCTGGTTCTTAGTTTTAAATATACAAAAAGTCATGATGGCTTTAGAATTTGCTAAATCCCACCCAAATACAGCTATTATTATTGCATGATATGCTGAAAAAGCTTTCAATAATATCAGTCTAAAATTTATATTCTCAGTATTGGAAAAAAATCGTTTTTTTGGGTCCTGTTTCTGCTTTCATAGCAAGTAGCACTTAGCAAGTAGAATGTGTTTCAAGCTTACTGTTCTACTAACTATGATAAAATGCTTATCTCAACTACTGGAGATAATTTACATGATGTTTTCTATATACGGTCTTATGCTATGTGAATTGCTAAGGCATTGAAAACTAAAAGTAAGCCTTTATTTTTACTTTCCATTATTATTTTCTTTTTTTTACGATTATCATTGTTTTTTTGTATTATTTTTATTTTGTTATATATTTTTGAAAATAATAAAAATTTAGTTTAAAAAAATCCACAGCATCTACTTTTGTGTCATGTACCTAACGTTTCCTTGAGGGTCATTGTGCCAGTTAAAGGACCCTATGACAAAATGACTAGGGGCCAGAAAAGGAAGATTCAAAACAAATGGGATTGTGAAAAAGCATCTGGAACTACAACAATTTGAGAGGATTTTTGAGTCTGTAGCACTGTTAGGCTAAGTTCAAACTAGCCCATTCTCTGAAAAGTGATCCATGGCAGATTGTTTTTCAGTGTGTGACTAAGAAACTGCTGTCAGACATTCAGGCGGTAATCCTGTTGCCTCCTAAATGCCTGTTTTTTTGGGTTTTTTTATTAGGCAGATGGCAATCTGAAGTGGGACTAATGTGCTGCAATCACAAGCCAAGCACATGCCTCACTGTAGGGCATGGCCTCATTGACTGAATGGGCAAGTCTGATAGGCAGTGTCATCTGTCCACTAAACATGTCGTATTAATTGGCTGCGACATGTGATCCACCCCCTCCAGCTGTTTTGTAGACTTTAGGTGGGCGGTGCCCGTATTTGAACGCTTTCTCAGCTGCATCCACCTGCTTCAAAAGGTTTTTCCATTCCTGTTAACTTGCATGGGGAGAGGAGCAGCTCTGATGCAAACAAAAGCCATCATCACATGCCCTTACTCTGTTAGCCAAATGTTATAACAGAAGGGCAAGGGTGCCTTTCAAGGGAGAAACAGGGAATGGGCATCTTTCCATATCAATTAAAGAAAATCTATGGTCACAGCAAACACTTTTGATTTATAACATCAGCATTGTAATATCAATACAACCCATTTTGACAACCCAGTTTAAGCTTATTTGAAAAATCTCCTTTCATGCTGTGAGTGCTGCCTGTCTGCTGGGCATCACTTTCCCCAACTTCCTAGATTCCCTGCATGCTTTGCAGATTCTCTGCTCTTTACTTTCAATATATTTATTTATTTATTTTTTTATTGAAGATGATTTGTATAATTACAGAACACAGCCTTTGGGCAATCCCCGGCTAACAAATACAGATAACACAAATTGTTAAATAATACAACTTATCAAATACAAAGAACAAAACATTCCATACACTGCGCTTGGCCGTTCTAATAATTTAGTTCCAGGATTAATGAATTAAAAGGAGATTCCTGCTCCCTCTCAACCAACAGAGTGATACGTCAGGAGAACATTTACTCATAGCTGGATTTATACCCGATCTAATGAAGCGTGAGTCACTACAAAGGAGTAAAACCGTATATATCTTAGGCTAAACTCATATTAGGGGTGAATACATTCAGTCCATGGACTCCTGATCCTCAGCTGTATAGTCTGAGTCTGTCCACAAGTGCTAGACCTTCTCAAATTTTTTAGGGCAACCCCAAGACAAATAGGTAGCTTTGTATAGGGTTACAGCCCTATTGAGTAGACGCTTACAGAAGGACAAAGTAGGGGCCGTGGCTAATATCCATTTGAGCACTATCGCCTTCCTGGCATAAAATAATAAGAGACCCAAAAAAGTTTGCATAGCCCTATTAACGGCCAAAGAGTCAACTAACCCCAGGAGTCAAATTCCAACCTTTACAAGGGACATGCATAGTAGTCTGATTAAATATAAACTGGGTCACATCCCCCCAATAACTACTAATCTGAGGGCACTCCCAAAAGATATGGGAAAATCCCGCAGGGTCGCTAGAACACCTCCAACAGCAATAAGAGGAACTAGAGTAGATACAATGTAGATTGCAATGTAAGATAAACTCTGTGCACTGTTTTAAATTGGATAAACCTGTCTTTAGTCGATATTAATGCTTGGAATGGGCTGTCCCAGAGATCCTCCCTGTCTTCAATTCCTATCCAATTCCTGCTCCTCCGAGCACCACAGCGTGAGCAGGGCATCTAGACCCTCATGAACGGAGGGCAGTAGTGACTTGTAGATCACTGATAGTGTTTTTTTGAGAGTGTCACCCTGAAGGAGAACCTCCAAATCATCCTGCTCCAATTGAAATGGAGAGGATTCAAATTGGGATGCATATGTGTCGGAGTTGCAGGAATCAGAAAAAGAACGCATTAGGCAGAGTAAATTTGTTCCTCAACCTGTCAAATGTAAATAGTGCACTCCCATCACAGATGTCTGCAAGGTATCTAACTCCTTTGGCAGTCCATAGACCGGGGTCCGGTAAGGAATGGAATTCTGGTAACATGGGATTAAACCAAAGCGGCGTGGATGGGGACCTTTTACTCCGCACTATATTAGGTTTAATAATAACAACATGCCAGGCCTTAATAACTGCCCTCATAGCAGCAGTAAGGGGTGGGTGAGAGACTCTCAGATCCCTATAAAGGAGATTACAGAGGGTCTCATAGGATCCAGAGTGCACAGCTTCCAGAACTACTGAGGCATTTGTGTCATCAGAGAGAAGCCAGTTATGAGCATGGGTGAGCATGACTGCTAAATAGTAGTTATAATATAATATATAATATACATATAAAGTCTGGGCAAGCCAAGCCCCCTTGTGTCCAAGGTCTGCATAAAATCTTCCTACTAAATCTAGCTGGGCGGGATTGCCATAAGAAGGAGCCTATCAGTGAATCTAGTTGTTTAAAAAGGATTTTGGTAACCAGACTGGGGAGTGCCTAAGGTTGTACAATAGGACTGGGAGGATTTTCATTTTTGTTTGATTATTTCTCCCAATAAGGGATAAAGGAAGATGTGACCAGGCTTTCAGCCTCTGTTTACACCACTGAAGAGCTGGGGGCAAATTAAGTTGTCTAAAATCCTTAGTGTTCGAAGAAAAATTAATCCCTAAATATTTAATAGTCGTTGCCCGTTGCAAAGGGGAATTTGGATCAGCTAGCCTCCTGATCAATCAGTAAAACGAGGGATTTACTCCAAATGGTATGTAAACCCGAGAGGGACGCAAAGCGGTCTAGGATCCGTAATGCTTCCGAGAGTGAGGGGCCGGGGTCTTTTAGAAAGAGTGTTAAATCGTTAGCGTAAAGCGCTACCTTGTCTACAATTGAACCTATACGAATTCCAACTACCTTATCGGATGTTCTTAGTACCTCTGCCAATTGTTCCATAGCCAGCGCAAACAAGGCAGGGGAAAGAGGACACCCCTGCCTCATCCCCTTCTGGATCGGAAAAGGAGATGACAACTTGCCGTTCAGCTTAGTACTTGCCACAGGGATATGTATAATAGATCAATCCATTTCCTGAAGACCGGACCAAAACCGAAGAGCTCTAACACCTGCCTCAAGTAACCCCACCAGACTGTGTTGAAAGCCTTTTCAATATCAAAGGCTACCAAGACTCT
The DNA here is from genome assembly GCF_042186555.1 of Aquarana catesbeiana. Lineage (NCBI taxonomy): Eukaryota > Metazoa > Chordata > Amphibia > Anura > Ranidae > Aquarana > Aquarana catesbeiana. Next base: position 312,610,373 of record NC_133326.1, on the reverse strand, counting down.
CCAGGCAGTCTCCTTGGGCTGAAGTTGGAGATGAATGAAAACTCTGCGAATATTAACTTCAGTGGATTTACCAGGCATAAAGCCAGTTTGGTCAATATGGATAATTGATGGTAATACTTTCATTACCTGTTGGCCAGAGCTTTGGTGAGGATCTTTAAGTCATAGTTTAGTAGCGATATAGGTCTATAGGAAGTGCATTAAATCTTTAGCAGGTTTCAGCAATAGCACAATATGTGCCTGATACATGCTATCTGGCAGCTGTCCAACCTCCAAGCAATGAGTGAAAAGCTTTTGTAACCTAGTGCCCAATAGGGTCATATGTGCCTTATACCATTCTCCTGGCAGACCATCCAGCCCTGGGGATTTGTGGTTAGGGAAGGCTTGGATAGCAGTCTCTATATCCAAGAGTGAAAGGGGTTTATCGAGTTTCTCCCTGTCCTCGGCAGACCAAAGCAGCAATCTCACGTCTACCAGGAAATCCAGCAGAGACTTACCCGGATCCAGAGGGAAATCCTGATATAATGTATTATAGAAATGATGGAATTCCTGTAGGATGCCCTCCGGGTTCGTAACATAGTCCCCCCACGGGAGATCATATCTCAGGAATCACAGTTTGAAAGGAAGGATCAGCCACCAGATTAGCTAACAGTTTTCCATTTTTATCCCCTCATTCAAACAATTTGGCAGCCAGACATTGTGCTTACTTTCAATTTCTATGGACTATCCTATGGTCCCTTACTGTCAGCAAGCAGAGGAGCGATTGCTGTACTGACTCCGCCTCCTGAAACTGCTCCTTTCAGCATCTCTGTAGTTCAGAAGACAGGCTCTGGGAATTTTGTGACACAGCAGTGCCTATCACAGCGAATACATGTCATAGAATTAAAGGAAGTAAATGTGTGGAAAGTAATTTTACTAATTTCAAGACTTTTCGATTATTAAGAGCAAGCTAGAAATAATTCAAATACAATGTGTACTCGGAAATAAATATATGATTTCACATTCTGACCACAGATACACAATAAAGAAGGGGCTAAGGCTAAGGTATACTTTATTTACTCTAAGTGGATGCCTTCAGTTTTTTGTCTTTAGACAGGTTTCATGGATTTCATAATTCAGGCATTAACTTCACTATCTAGAGAAGATATGGTGTTATATGTTATGTTGAATTTAGTTACATTTCTTGTTTTCTAGTTATGAGTGTAAAAAAGTTATAATGAGAAAAAGAGAATGTGCATGTGTACTGCTTCTCTAGTAGCAGCCACAGGATTACTGTCCAGGTTTTCCTCATAGGCTTTGCCCCACAGCCAGGCACACGGGCTTCAATAACCAGTCTAGGGTTCATTGTTTTGTGGTTTTTAGTTTTGGAGAACTTGGATATGGTTGAGGGTAGTGGTGGGTTATTCCAAAAACAAGAACTATGTACAACGAGAACTTATATATTCATCAGGATAAGCGATATTGAAGTCCGAGCTTGAAACAAACAGTAGACTTCAGCTTAGTTATAGCCACAAGAGCAAAGCCCCTTTAAGTAGGAGATTAGGTGGCCAAAGCTCTTCAGGACACCAGCCACTGTTCCCTCTAAATAGACCCACGGCTGACTATTTAGTACCAGAGGGTTAGCAAAAGCACAAGGGTTCCCGAGGTTCCTAAGACCTCTCAAGCATCTGTACGTAAGTGGGATGGAGGCTACCAAGTTCAGCTGGTAGCCTCCATCCAGATCTTCAGCAGACAGCCCCCCTCAGTCAGCCCTCTTTAGCTCCTGGGTCTCAGCATTCAAGCCCCTCAGGTCTCCCACCTAAGAGGGCAGCGTGCCCCCCAGGCTGGACTAATCCACTTTGGGAAAAAAACGCAAGCTCAGTGTGCTCACAGAATATATACAGTCTCCCAGCATGCCATCAGAGCCTGCTTCTCTGGGATAGGCCAGGACTGTATCAATATTCATGCTGCCATCTGCATAGCTCCACACCTATCATCCAGAAGCTTCTCCAGTTCCCTGGATGCAGAGGAAGTTATAGACAAGACTGTCAGCAGCTGAACACACTGAGCAGGCCTGACTAGCAGATTGCAGCTTCACTGAATACAGAGAGCAGAATATGCTCTTACCTACCAAACCAATACAGCTACACTGACTATAGTGTGGAAACTAAATTTACAGATTACAACACAACTAATTATAAATTATCAAAGTCCTAGCATCTTAGAAATATATTGCTTTAAATGTTTGAAAAATATTTTTGCAAACTTATGTTTTGACATTTTTGTAAGCATCCAGGTATTTTAATTCTCTAGATTTAGCAGCAACCATTCATCACCGCTGTCAGTCTGAGCATCTGCAGAGGTGACCATGGAGGATTGCAATTCAATTAACTGAAAGTAGTTGTAAAGTTTCGCATATGAAATATGCATGGTAATGTTTAATTTAGATGCATGCAAGGAATAGGTGGCTGCAGGTTTGAACCAGGATGAACATCCTTTTATAATATTACCTGTAACTGTATTTATTTTTTTTTTTTTTTCGATTGTTGTAATTATTAGCCATGTGACAATTAACAGTATAAAGCTGAGAGCAATGTATATAGATTATGAAAGCATTGTAGTTTCATTTGTAAAACATTGTAACATCTATTTGCAAAAAAGTGTACATTTACAGGGCTTTATACTCCATATTAACATTCTTGTCCCCATTCCTAGGGCAGCAGGGTAAGCAAGCGATACAGCACCAATCCTCAAAATTTACAGACAGATTATTTTTATATTTTGTTTCCCTCTGCTGGCCGCTGTTGGACATATGTGGCCAAATTAATTTGAACTGAAGAGAGTATAGAGGAAGTTGAGTGTAATAAAAGGCTCTTTATAAGTCAGAAAACTTGAAACCACCATTTTTTCTTGTATTTTCTGGCCTGTAAAGTTAAAACATAGATATGGATATTATGCAGACAGCATACTGCATAATAATGCAGTGTTATTTCCTGCAACTAATGTATGACATGAGGGGCAGAGCTGCTTGTAGATAAGAGTATCATTGCCCAAGTTTGACTAGACCAGAAGACTAAACACAACCTAAAATATGTGCAACTAAACAAAATAAATGGTGTCATTTTATTGACATTATCTACGTATATGAGACTTAAGTATTGGTTAGGGGTTATGTATAGTATTATGGACATAACTAACGTCCTTTTTATGGCAACTTACCCAAAACTAATAATTTGCATTATCATAAATGTGTAGCGCACAGACAGGATTTGTCTGGTGGTTTGATCCCGGGTTCCATTCCCTGATAGGCACATGGCAGCCAGACAAACAACATTTCCCACACCCTTCAGCCAGTAAACAGGCTGTGCAGCTCTTTTTATGTTTTTTTATTTTTGGGTAGAACCTGGATAGGGTGAGGGTGAGCCTAGTATACTCCAGTAACTGTAAACTTGAAAATGAGGACACTAACTCTGCACTAAGACTTCTGGGTGAAGGCACACTCTTTGAAGTGTATAGACAGTACAAAACAGGAACTCCTCAACAGGAATACAGTCCTGAGTATACAAACAGTAGCTGCTGATCTTCCAGAAAAGCCAAAGAAAGTCTTTAGGTCCAGAAGGCTGGTACTCACTGTTTCCTGATCACTGTGTAGCCATGTGCAAGGTCAGTCAACTTCAGTACTCCAGTTGACTGTGTCCTGGATCCTTGGGATGCTTTCTGTAAATGCTCCAGGAGGAAAAAGCAGAGGACCACCAGCCAAACAGTAGCTGGGGCCCCACAAAAGGTGTTTGCAGATTGCACGCAGATTTCCCAGGGAAGCCACAGCCCTCAGGCTGGGTCTTACTCCCCCAGGAACAAGAGACCTCTGCTCCTGGCCCCAGCCCATTTATACCACCCTCAGCCCCCTGCTGATCACCTGCCATAATGACCAGTGGTTGGCTGGGGAGAAATTACCATGTAGGCTGGGGTCATTATTCTCCCACCCACTATGTCCCAGGGAGTAATTGAGTGCATACTAGCAGAGCCCAGAACACACCTTACTAGTCCATCAGTGCATGCCCTGCCTACAGGGAGGCCAAAAACTAAATTTCAACAAACGTATCTCAATGGGCGATACAAATGCCTCTAGCATTCATTCTAAAGATTTTACCTAGCTGTCAAGGTTCAGAAGGAATAGACATTATCAGTGCCAAATAATAATTGTAGTTTTATACAATGCACAAAAATAACAATGTTTCATTAAACATGTTAAAGCTAGTTGTTTCACTAAAAAATTCAATTGTTTCTAATCTTTAGCAATTTTTCATTCCTGCATTTTCTTTTTCATGCTTTTTTCCTTTAATTTTACGGGCAGTAATAACCTTTCTGGTCCTAGGTGGCTACAATCGGTCCTCCACTGTATCTATGGAAAGAGTCATGGTTGTCACTCAGGCTGGACTTCAAACATATCTGCTTTGTTTGTCACCTTTACATGATGGGTAGAGGGATTATTAATTTAGTTCATCTCACAGGAAAAGACAAGGATCTGCTTTTCTGACAAGATAAAAAGTTATTTTCTGTACTTGCTAAAACGTTCTTAACTTAAAACATTAAAATGAATGCAGCTGCCAAATCTAAGAACAGGTAAACTATAATATATTACATTTTTGTTCATGGGTTTAATTATAATTTAGGCTGAAATTCTTCCAGATGAGAATTCTGTGCTTGTCATTGTGGCCTGTTCTAGCTATATTTGCTTGGTGTGCAGCTGCAATGTAAAGTTATGTATATGAATAGCATTACTGTGTGCCAGCTTTTTACATCTTGTGGTTAATGTGATGTAAAGGCTGCCAAATGTGTATGCTGCTTCTTATTCTAAGGACCGTATGTGGACTTGTCAGCAGAAACCAGGAAAGACCTCAAAATGACTTTGCTGTCAGTAGCTCATATTTAGCTTAACCACTTGTCTACTGGGCACTTTTACCCCCTTCTTGACCAGGCCAATTTTCAGCTTTCATTGCTGTCGCAATTTGAATGACAATTGTGTAGTCATGCAACACTGTGCTCAAGCAAAATTTTTATCATTTTTTTCACACAAATAGAGCTTTCTTTTGGTGATATTTAGTCACAACTGAGTTTTTTATTTTTTGCTAAACAAATGAAAAATGACCATAAATGTTGAAAAAACGAACAAAAAAACAACCTTTTTCTCCTTCACTGATATACGCTGATGAGGCTGCACTGAAGGGCACTGATAGGCAGCACTGATAGGCGGCACTGATGAGGCGGCACTAATGAGGCAGCACTATTAAGGCAGCACCAATGGAAATTGATGGGCACTGATAGGCTGCACTGATGGGCACTGATGAGGCAGCACTGGTGGGCACTGATAAGGCTGCACTGATAGGCAGCCCTGATGGACACTAATAGGTGGCACTGATAAGCATTGATAAATGGCACTGATAGGCGGTACTGATGGGCACTGATGGGCGGCATCAATGGGACTGGTAGGCAGCACTGATGGGCGACACTAATGAAGAGGCACTGATGGGCACTAATTGGCAGCACTGGTGGGCACTTATTGGCAGCACTAGTGGGCACAGATTGACAGCACTGGTGGGCACTGTTGGGACTGCACTGATAATCAGTGTACATGTTCCTTTTAGAGAAGCCAGTTAGCGGCTCTCTTCTCTCTTCCTGATGCTATCAGCATGATCAAAGAAGTGCAGATAATCGCCTTTTATTTACATCCGTGATCAGCTGTGATCGGACACAGCTGATCACATGAAAAAGAGCCACTGATTGGCTCTTTACCTCAATCTGTGATCAGCAGTGTCCACTGGACACTGTAATCACAGAGCACGCTGCCCGTGCCCCCAGCAGCGCGATTGCAGTAGGCCGTCATAGCTGTCCACAATGTAGCCGCCATTTGGCTATATTGTGGTCAGCAAGTAGTTAAAGTATATATAAAACCAAAACATTTTTACTTTTTGGATATAGTAGGGGAGGGTTAAAGTGTACCTACTTATTTTACTCTGAACAATCTTGAAGTAAGCTTACTTAGTGAAGATCCCCACACATTTACTGCCTTGAATTCAGTGACACGTATTCACTATGCCTAGTGGGTAGGCACTGCTGTGACACACAATTCACAGAGCCTGCCTTCTGAATTAATGAGAAAAGGAGTTTCGGGAGCTGCAAACCAGGAAGTTGTGAAAAGAGATGGTCAGCAGACAGGCAAAATAAAAGGCGATTTTTCCAAGCAATTTCAAGCAATTTTACATTTGATTGTCAAATATAATAATTGTTTGTATTGATATTACAATGCTGATGTTATAAAATGCTGTTACTTTAGATTTCCTTTAAAATTCCGTTCAGTTCATATTGCCATCTGTGCACCATTGGGGAAATTTCCCTTCTTTTCTTGACCTGAAAACATAACAGTAAGTGAGGAAAACTCTTAAATGTTGCCAGAACAAGTGTCCTCATTAAAATATTTCCCCTCTATTCCTATATTGTGACAAGTCGAAACTACATTAATTATCACTTTCTGTCCTAGAGACAATTGTCATCTGCATAAACAGAGATGGTAAATTTCCCCAACTTCATTAAAAAAAAAAGTTTTGAGTTTAGTTACACTTTAAACTACACAGTGCAGTGGTGACATATTCTCAACTCCCTCCGTGTTGGCCTACCTGTACACAGGCTATCCCTCTTAAGTTTATCATGATTGCTGCTACCAGACCTATCCACCTTATCAACTGCTCAGCATATCCAATCCCTCTCTGCCAATCCCTCCACTGTATTCAACAAATTAAATCCAAATTTGTAAGAACAACATAAAAGCCATCTAGCACTATCCCCCGAGCTACATTACCAACCTTGTCTCAGGGCTCATGTCAGGACTTGGATCACCTGCTGGTGGCACTGTTGTTCCCAGAGCCGCATGGCACATTTCTGGTGGCTACCAGTGGGTGTCCCCCAGCAGCCAGCTTATCCTAGTAATTATTCTCCACCTGATGCTGGCTGCTGGGTAGGTATATAATCCCTCCCTTAATTGATATTTGTGCCTCAGTGGTCTGCCTGTTAGCTTTGTCCCTGCCTGATCCTGTATCTTGTACCTTGTATCCTGTGACCTGCTTCCAGTACCCTGTACCCTGCACCCAACATCATGTATCTTGTGTCCAGTACCCTGTATCTTGCTCCACTCCACTTGTTCCCAGTCCAAGTCCTGATCCTGCTCTGTTCATGTAAGCTCCCCCCATTTCTGTACATAGCGTTTGTTAGTTAGGTTGTTGTTCTGGGTTTGCTGCACTGTCACAGTTATTTCTCACTTTTACATTGTTAATGGTGTGTTGGTGTTGGAAGGATGTAATTTATCTTATTAAACTTAATTTAATCATACTTGGTGTGGTTTGATTTCTTGAAGTGTAGCCCACTGATCTGGTCATCTCTGCTGGATACCTGCATTTGGTATCCCTTATACTTTGTCTCATAACATCAACTGTCCCCTTTGCTCCTCCCAAGAACTTCCGCTCTCTATTTTCTTCTTCCCCTCCTCATCTCTTCGGGGAAGCCTATCCCGCCTCTACCTAACAATCCAACTTTTTTTCCATCAAATCATCTCCACATAGTTATTACCTTTTGTATCACTTGCCCCTCCCTAGATAGCAAGCTCTCACCAGCACGACCCACTCAACCTTCTTTCATTGAATTTTGTTGTAACTGTACTGTCTCTGCACAAACTGTTGGTAATATAATAATTCTGTATAATAATAATAATGTGGTGAAGAACCTGTACAATGTATAAGTGATCCACAAATGACCCATCTTGGCCTTTATAAACATACACTAACATTCATGTTGTATATAACTCATTCCGCACCAATTTTTAGCTTCCAACATGCTGACTATGCACAGTAAGGTATATATTGCAGTGCAAATACAAACGCCTATACAGAACATTCTACCCGTGTCTCTCTTCCTTGGACCATCCCAAATGGACAACATACAAGAGCAATGATGTGCTCTTGTATAACACACAATCGGATTTCAGAAATCAGCACCTTAATGTTGTCTTTCTCTAGACTGGAATCTAAATTACAAGCATTCCCCGAGTTACATACATCCAACTTACATATGATGCATACTTACAAATGGAGGGAGACAACAGGAAGTGAGAGGAAGTCTACCCCTAAGAAGGGAAATTCACTCCTGTAGGAGTTATCATGGGAAAAAAGGTATCTTCACTGAAGCTTTATTACAAATCCTTGTTTCCACAACAACCCAAAATTATAAAAATCCAATTGTCACAGGGACAGAAAGTGAGGTAAAAGCTTCCGAACAGGAGCACAGACATCAAAACAACCATTACAGGGGTGTTAACCCTTCCCTATGCTGTCCAAAACTTAAAAATGATATTATGGTTTCACTAAAAAAAAAATACCTGTTCCAACTTACATACAAATCCGACTCAAGAACAAACCTATAGAACCTATCTTGTTTGTAACCCAGCAAGGTTCAGAGGAATATTTTTTTAACTTTCCTTTAACATGATTGGGTACTTGAAATGATCACAAAACATAGGTGAAAACCAAACAAAGCATTTTCTAAGAGAAAAGGCTACCATTGCTTGAAGTCTCATACTAAAAAAGCTAATACTTGGCTGTCATGCTGATCCTCTTACCTTTCTGATTTTGCACTGAATTTCCTGATTTGCATCAGTGACTCAATGCATTGAAGACAGGGGGTCAGCATAACAGCCAAGTAGCAGTTTCAGATGGAAATTGGAATATTTTGATTCTTGACATTCATTCCAACAACACTACCATAATGGCAGACTGAGGATGTGGTATTCAAAAAGGGAGTATCAAACTTAGGCAGAATCACGTTTCCCGTTGTTGTCTGCGTGGTAAGCCTAAAGTAAAACTTTTGTAAGAAAAATATGTGGTCCTCCCATTTTATAACTATTTGACGTCATATCCTGGAACAAGTGTGCATCTCAGAGTGACCACAGTAGTCTCTATTTGCATACTCTTATGGGTCAATAAAGTATTGTTGATGTACAACCCAAATTCCAAATAAGTTGGGACGCTGTGTAAAATGTACATAGAAACAGAGTGCAATGATTAGAAAATCTCATAAACCCATATTTTATTTCACAATAAAAAATAGAAAACGTATCAAATGTTTAAACTGAAAAAATGTACCATTTTAAGAGAAAAATAAGGTAATGTTGAAATTGATGGTAGCATCAAGTCTCAAAAAAGTTAGGACAGGGCAACAAAGTTAGGACAGGGCAACAAAACTGGCAAAGTCAGTGGGGCTAACAAGGAAGAGCTGGAAGAACATTTTGCAACTAATTTGGTTAATTGGCAACACCAATTTAAAATGGTCTGTTGCAAAGTGGAAAACTGTTCAGTGGTCAGACGAATCGAAATTTGACATTCTTTTTGGCAACCAAATGCACCGAGTCCTCCAGACTAAAGAGGAGAGGGACCTTCTGGCTTGTTATCAGTGCATAGTTCAAAAGCCTGCATCTCTGATAGTAGGGTGTTCATTAAAGTGGTTGTTAAGGCAATAAGTTGTATTTAAAAACAAGCAGTTTAAATACTGAATATCAGCTATCCGCAGGCCGGTCATATCACTCGCGGCCGCTTTCCAGCTCTGATAGAGGTCTTCTGTGGGAGGGGCCATGATCTCCTTCTGATGTCAGAGGGAGATCACGTGACCGACTGTCTCCTCCGCAGAAGCCACCCATTGGAGCTGGAAACCGGCCACGAGTCACGTGACCAGCCTGAAGACAGCTGAAATTTAGTATTTACAGCGCTCGTTTTTTAATACAACTTACACAGTGTGCTATGCCAGCCTCTAATAGAGGGGCTGGCAGTGAGAAATTTTATATTTTATTATTACAATAATAGCGGCGGGGGGGCCAGAGACAGACAGAGAGGGCGTTGACAGGGAGGACTGAGCGGGGTGAGGGGGGAGAGAAGAGAGCAGAGAGCAGACCGCCTATCACGGAGGGAGACACTTTGACCACGGTGATCAGGGTGGAGCTGCCCTGGTTATCGTGGTCTGTTTAGAGAGGGCATACAGGAAGTGGCAGATTTTTTTTTTTTTTTACAGTTTAGAGGGGAGCAGATTACATAGCAGAAGCACTGTGCTGTGTAATCTGCTATAAGGGACCAGAATCTACATATTATTTGGGGGGGTTTAACAAACGCTTTAATGCTTATGGAATAGGCAGCTTGCACATCTGGAATGCACCATCAATGCTGAAAGGTTTTAGAGCAGCATATGTTCACTCAAGAATGGGACAACATTTCTCTCCCAAAACTCCAGCAACTGATCTCCTCAATTCCCAGACGTTTACAGAATGTTAGCTTTTTGTCCCAACTTGTTTAACAGCATGCCAACCAGCCGCCGCAGTTGTACTGCAGCAACATGGCTCGGCTGCGCGAATCGCGGTCATGTTACGTCGGTAACATAGATGGCCACGGAACCGATGCGCGTGCCCGGCGGTCGCGATCACCGCCGGGCTCCCGCGATCGCTTGGGGCACACTGAGAAACGGGATCACAAAGTTTCCGGTTCTCTGAGGGGAGAACAGACAGCTCGTCTGTTCATACAGAGTATAAACAGACGATCTGTCATCTCCCCTACACAGTCCCATCCCCCCCTCAGTTAGAACACACAATAGGACACACTTAACCCCTTCACTGCCCCCTAGCGGTTAACCCCTTCACTGCCAGTGACATTTTTTAGAGTAATCAATGCAATTTTATAGCACTGATCGCTGTAAAAATGCCAATGGTCCCAAAAATGTGTTAAAATTGACCGGCATGTCCACCATAATGTCGCAGTCCCGATAAAAATCACAGATCGCCGCAATTACTAGTAAAAAAATAATAATAAAAATGCTATAAATCTATCCCCTATTTTGTAGACGCTATAACTTTTGCGCAAACTAATGAATATACGCTTATTGTGATTTTTTTTTTACCAAAAATATGTAGAAGAATACATATCGGCCTAAACTGAGGAAAAAAATTTTTTTTTTATATATTTTTGGGGGATATTTATTACAGCAAAAAGTAAAAAATACTGCGTTTTTTTCAAAACTGTCGCTCTTTTTTTGTTTATAGAGAAAAAAATAAAAAAAACGCAGATGCGATCAAATACCACTGAAAGAAAGCTCTATTTGTGTGGAAAAAAGGATGTGAAATTTGTTTGGGGGGCACATCGCATGACCGCGCAATTGTAAGTTAAAGTGACGCAGTGCCGAATCGCAAAAAGTGCTATGGTCTTTGGCCAGCCAAATGGTCCAGGGCTTAACTGGTTAAAACGCATTTCTGCCTTTAATTTCTAAACAACTTTATTTTTTTCTTACAATGGTAAATTTTTTCATTTTAAACAATTGATATGTTTTCTATGTTCTATTATGAATAAAATATGGGTTTATGAGATTGTACAAAGCATTGCATTCTCTTTTTATGTAGATTTTACACAGCTTTTGGGAATTAAGGTTGTAAGAGGATCAGCATGAAAGTCAGTGAACAAGCAGTGGTAGACTTTATACATCTGGCAGGAAAGGTACCCTTTAGACTTGAAGTGTATGTCAAGGCAAAATAAACAAAAAAAATATGCAACGCATCTATGCAAGACATGCACATTTTTTTTCCCTTTAAAGTATAAGTTCATTTTCTATAACATGTTTATTTAACATGTTACACCCATATCCAAGGAGTAACATGTAACATATTATAGATGTAGCAGCCCCTTTGTGTTTTGTTGTGATTAGTTGTGATTGGTCACATCTAATCACATGGTACAGATGGGCTGTGAATGGCCCTGTCTGTACCATGTGATCACTGTGACCAATCACAGCTAGCAACACAATTGTACACAATGGATAGCATGAAAGGAAGCTATCCATTGTTTGCAACTGTCATGTGATCTGCTGTGATTGTTTACATGATCACATAGTATCGGCAGCGGGCCGGTACACTGATCAGTCATTGGCTGGACACAGCCGGTGACAGATTGCGCCGCATATGATGTCCACCCAGAATGACTAAGGTCCCACCAATACCAGTAGATCTGCCAAAAATGCAGTTGATTCCTTATGTCCTACGATGTGCTGACAACATACAGCATTTTTGTGGACTTACTGGTGTCACCCTAACCCAGTTTTCTTTTGCTAAACTACTCAGTCCATCCCACTGTTTTCATCTCCATCGCATAAGCACCAATTGACTAATAGTCCCAAAATAAGAACTGGGAGGGCCTAATGGACTCTGAGATTACACAGGAAGTGTGGACAGCTCTGAATTTTTGACATGATCAATAGTTTTTTTTTTGCACTTATAAAACAGATATAACAAAATGCATTCAATTGTATATTTAACACTTCAAAATGGAGCAAAAAATAAAAGTTTATTGTTAGGATTTACACTTTAAGGACACTAGGAGTCAATAACATAATGTGATAGGGCACTGTCATCGACAAAAATTAGAGCTTCTATATATAATATATCCTATAATCCTATAATATATCCTATTGTCTATAATATGAATTACAATTGGCATAGTATTACACTAAATCAATCTATCTATCTATCTATCTATCTATCTATCTATCTATCTATCTATCTATCTATCTATCTATCTATCTATACTACTGGTCACAATGTACTCTGAAAATAAAACACAGAACAAATAAACAATTTGACATAAAAAATAAATCATGGAATTGTTTTCTTTAACAAAATGTAACCTACATTTTTGACTCATCAAAGTAACCACCTTTTGCAGATATAACAGTAGAACACATTTGTGGCATTCTTTCTACAACGGAAATCAGGTTCTTCCCAACACTGTCACAGAAGTTCCCACAAATGTGTTGCAATTGTAGGTTGCTTTGCCTTCACTCTTCTCTCCAGTTCATCCCAAAGCAGCCCCTTTAACTTCACATTAAGAGGGTGTAGTAACACAGTCTGTTTCAACACTACTTTTATACAAAAAGAGGGTTTGTAAGTAATCAACAAAAGTTGTGACACCTGTAGGAATTGTTAGCATAAACTTTCAAGCTTAAAGTGTTACTAAACCCAGGACCGTGCATTCACCATATCTGGTCTCTCACAGTACACATGTAGCGGTGCCCCTGTGGGGTCCCTGCATGTTTCAGCATCCACACATCACCCTGCTTGGTCAGACATCCATTTTAGGCACACTTTCTCTAGTCAATGAACAGTCTCTTGCTTGTTTTTGTTGTTTTTATTAGGGGATTAAACTTGGATGTGGAAAAGGGACATGGGATGTCCACATGATGAATCCTTCTTAGATTAAATAAAGGTGGTTGAATCCAAATTGACAGTCTCTGCTACTTCACATCTCCTCCAGCACACTACTTGAGATCACTTGCTTTCCTCTTACTGTCCAATTCTAGATTCCTGTCACCGTTAGCACATGGCTAGGCCTCAATCTGAATAAGTCCTAACATTTTCCTAGTAGTCTGCAGTCCCCTCTGTGGTAACAACCATTTTAGATAAAAGGGATAATTGTGCTGTTACTTGGTGGACTACTGCTCCCAGCACGCCCAATGCAAATCCTGCCAACTGGCTGCAGCGACTTGACTTCAACAACACCACAGTCTCTCCCTCTGGCTCCACATCCAATCCTGGGATGTCTCTCCCAGAGCTTCTCACTGTGCTTCTCACTCACCGACCCCGGCATGGATCCCTCCTGAATTACTTTCCCGGCAGTGCTCCCAACTGTCCTTCTCCTGTTCCAATACACCTCTCAATGACCGTGTAGAGAGAGAGGCTCCCTCCCAGCTCCCGGCCTGAGTTCACCCCCCCCAGAATGGGGGTTTCCTCATCATCATCATCTCAGTTCTTCCACCTGACAGTAACTATAAACTGATGGTGATAAATACCTTTTCTCATCAGCACTTAGAGCAATCTTGTGACATCTATCATTGTCTGGTTAAAGCTTGTAGGAAGAGTTTCATTCTCCCATGATTGTCCAATGGGGGTGCAGGACCCCTGACCCTCTATCTGGACAGTGCTGATTGCCCCTGTGCTAATAACATGCACTCTCTCAAGAAAAAAAAAATACCTCTCTAGCAATACACACCAAACTGAGCATGTGTAGCTTGCCCCCCTAGCCTCTGTACTATCAGAAGATACATTGTGGACTCTAGAAGAAGGGGGGGATCAGCGGAGACAGGATCAGCCTTTTTACACAATGCAGAGGATTACCCCTTATGCTGCGTACACACGGTCGGACTTTTCAGCTACGAAAGTCCGACAGTCCGTCCGACAGACTTTTGACAGACTTTCGACGGACTTTTGGCAGACTTTCAACAGACTTTCTAATGGCCGGACTTGTCTACACGCGATCACACAAAAGTCCGACGGATTCGTACGTCATGACGTACACCGGTCTAAAATAAGGAAGTTGATAGCCAGTAGCCAATAGCTGCCCTAGCGTGGGTTTTTGTCCGCCGGACTAGCATACAGACGAGCGGATTTCTGGGTCCGGCGGAGTTACGACGTAAAGATTTGAAGCATGTTCCAAATCTAAAGTCCGTCAGATTTGCGACTGGAAAAGTCCGCTGAAGGTCCGGTGAAGCCCACACATGATCGGATTGTCCGCCGGATTTGGTCCGTCGGCGTCAGTCGGACAAGTCCGGTCGAAAATTCCGACCATGTGTATTAGCATTAGGTTCCACAGTGAGTATAACAGGCATGCTTTACTGCATATACAGACTGATTTTACTGTTGTGGGTTTAGTAACACGTTAATTTACTTATTGTACATTGCTGCAGAACAACTGTTGTTAACCCATTACTTCTTCCCTGAAAAGGCTTTTTTGTATAACTCTGAAATGTACATTATTTTTCACTTTTTGTTAACCTAAACTTTTTTTCACCTCTGGCAATTTTACGATTACCTTTGTATCATTTCAGGTTACTCACTTAACTTGAAATGTTTACATTTCAGTAAAAACTGGAAAAATAGGGGTGTTTCATAACCTTTGACTGTAGTGTATATATATATATATATATATATATATATATATATACACACACACACACACACACACACACACACACACACACACACACACACACACACACACACACATATATATATATATATATATATATATATATATATATATATATATATATATATATATATATATATAAGACGAGATTTTGGGCACTCAAAGGATTTAAACAAAGAAGCAAAGTAACAGATAAAGAGTTTAATCCCTTTATTCTTTGTACCTTCGCTGAAATCCTTGGAGTGCTTGGAATTTCTGCTACTAGTAAGTACTTCATCAACTTTATCATATATATCAACAATTTCTTACAGCATAGTCAAGTCACACTTTGCTTCAAAACTTTCCACTGAGGTTGGGTAGCCAGTGGAAATTCACAGTGGCCTTCGTAACATTCCTCCTGGCAGATAGCACCTCATAAGATAGAGAATTCACAGTGTGGCTGTGCAAGAACTGTGTCCTCCACATTAGCATTCAGTAAACACAGTCCTGCACAGAGAAGATGTTGTTTACTGCTCTACAAAGATCACCTAAAATCCTAATAAAAACGTATTCATGTTCTAACTGTGCTTTAACACCTCATCTCCTACTAGATAAATTAAAATATTAGAAAGCCAGGACACTGTATTTATCCTTGGATTCCATAAACCATAACGTACTATTTTCAGAATCAAATTATACCTCTCTTTATTGAAGGGTATCAAAACCCAAAAACAAAAATGTAATATAGTGCAGCTTACCAGTGCTTAGATGGGATGGCTGTATTAGGTTTCTTGTTTTTCACCTGGTGATCCTGCAAAAGACACTCCCTGCCCCTGGGTTGCTATGCTCACCTTGTCCACTGTATCCATGGAGGGAGCCATAGTTGTCACAAATGTAGTTTTTCAGCCTACTAAACTGCATAAAACAATCATTGATCACTTAGCAACCAAAAACTTTTGAGACACTTTTGGCAAGAAGTATTATTGGTCAGTGACTGGCTGTAAAAATACCCCCCCCCCCCCCCCCAGCATTGGTGGTCAGTGACTGGCTGTTACAATAACCCCCTCAGCACTGCTGGTCAGTGCCTGGCTGTAAAAATAACCCCCCCAGCATTTGTGGTCAGTGTCTAACTGTAAAAATAAACCCCCAGCCTGAAACCCAGAGACATTATTCAGACTGGACTGTGTCTCCCCATGCTCCAGGGGGCCCATGCAGCGTCCCTGTCACTCCTGGACAGGAGGGGCAGCAGGGGCGGCATTTTCCTTCTGCATTGTCCTCCTACTAGAACTGATTTTCCTCCTGCAGTAGCTGAAAGCCAGGTTCTCCTTTCCCTCCCCCTGGCATTCAGCTGCTGCAGGACGAAAATACAGCCTAGTATTTTCTTGTATATACCTCTCCCACCGCTCCTTCTGTTCAGGTTCTACTTCTTTCTGCTGCCTGCTGCTGGCTTCCCTCTTCTCTTCTCCCACTGATTGCTGCAGGGGCTGTTTAAGGATGAAGAGTGAGGAAGGGGCCATTTAATATGTCATTTACCGATCCCTTCACAAAATTAAAATAATAAAATAAAAAACTTCTGACACAGTCCACTGTCCTACTGACACCAACCTCTGCTCTACTGACACTGTCCTCTGTCCTACTGTCTGACACCATCCATTACTGCCCTACTGACACCATCCTCTGCCCTACTGACATTTCCACTGCTCTACTGACACTGTCTACTGCCCTACTAACACCATATACTGCTCTTCTGAGACTGTCTACTGCCCTACTGACACCGTACACTGCTCTACTGACACCATACACTTCCCTACTGACACCATCCAGTGCCCTGTTAACACCATCCACTATCCTACTGACACTGTCCACATAGTGCCCACTGCCCTGCTGACACTGTCCACTGCTCTACTGGCTGACACAGTCCACTTTTAAGATGTAACCAAATGGTGTAACCAAATCCCCATATTTTTGCAGGATTTAAATGTAATTTTTGTATGTGTGTGCTGTAATCTATTTTGTTCTGTTTGCAGTCTTATAGCAGCACCATCTTGAATGTAAACACATTTTTAGGGTGTGCCCCCCAAGTCTGTTGTTTGTATATTGTAAGGGTCCTGACTAGATCCCTTGGGCCGGAGCACCCCATCCACCCTTCATTACTTCTTATTAGAGTCCACCTGTGTTATAGGAGGAGTCCTTATAGATCTCCCATAAAGAGGAGTTTGTCTCCCATCGTTGAGATGTAGGACCTTTCATTCTATGAATAGTGTAGGACCCACTGATAATGGGGTACTTTGACACGGTAGTGGGCTTAGCACTATATGGCCATATGGTGTAACCAAATCCCCATATTTTTGATTATGTTCAGGTGTTTTAAATAGCCTTGCAGGATTTAAATGTCATTTTTGTATGTGTGCGCTATAATCTATTTTGTTTTGGTACTGCAGTAAAGCATTCAAGTACCCAGGATACAGTGAGTACAAGCCTGGAAAGATCCCAGAGATTGTCCTTGCTAACTTTTGGGAAAGCTACTTCAAGTTTGCTGGCCCAGGTTTTGCTTTTGTAATGGAGTCTCCTGAGCTGTAGTTCAATATTATTAGCTTTAAGAGGGTGCCTGCACCCTGAAGAGACAGTACAGTTAGAGAGTGTACTCCGTTACTTGTTGCACTAACTCTGGAGTATTCCAAGGCTCACCCTGCACCTTACCCAAGTTTATTAAGCAATAACTCTAAAAAAAAATCTCTGCCTGTTTTTTTGTGAGGAGATACTGGGAGCCTACCGTGTGATTAGCTATTTGCACCCACTAGGGAATAGAACTCAGGACAAATAGTAGGACCCGTTAGGGGTGTGTGCATTACACTGGCATAATCACCAGGTAAAAAAAAAAGTAAAAGAAGCATAAAAAAGGAAACTAAAGCAACCACCAGACCAAACAATTGGTGAGCTGAAACATATTACATTTTTGTTCTTGGGATTAATACAGCTTTAAGAATGGTTGAAGATAGTTCTCATCATGCTGAAAATCTCTTGCAACGAGTCTTTATTAACCACTTCAGCCCTGGAAGAATTTACCCCCTTCCTGACCAGAGCACTTTTTGCGATTCGGCACTGCGTCACTTTAACTGACAATTTTCCCACAAATAGAGCTTTCTTGATCGCATCTGCGTTTTTTTTTATTTTTCGCGCTATAAATAAAAAAAGAGTGAAAATTTTGAAAAAAACACAATATTTTGTACTTTTTGCTGTAATAAACATCCCCATATTTTTTTTTTTAAAGAAAGCTCATTTTCTCTCAGTTTAGGCCGATATGTATTCTTCTACATATTTTTGGTAAAAAAAAATCACAATAAGCATATATTGATTGGTTTGCGCAAAAGTTATAGCCCCTACAAAATAGGGGATAGATTTATAGCATTTTTATTATTTTTTTTTTTTTTTACTAGTAATGACGGCGATCTGCAATTTTTATTGTGACTGCGACATTATGGTAGACACATCGGACAATTTTGACACATTTTCGGGACCATTGGTATTAATACAGTGATCAGTGCTAAAAAAATGCATTGATTACTGTAAAAATATCACTGGCAGTGAAGGGGTTAACACTAGGGGGCGATCTAGGGGTTAACTGTGTTCCCTGGGAGGTGATTCTAACTGAAGAGGGAGGGGACTGACTAGAGGAAGTGACAAATCGTGGTTCCTAGCTAATAAGAATACACAATCTGTCATTCCTCTCAGAACAAAACACGAATTTGTGTGTTTACACACACACCTCCGTGTTTTGCTCATGGCTGGCAGTCATCGCGACCGTCGGCCACGAGCCTCGGCACCCCCGCTGTGCAGCGGGAGCGTGCGCGCGCCTGCTATATCGATCCAGCTACGACGCTACGCGGGATCGTGCCGACTGGTCGGCAAGTGGTTAATTTTCTTGAGACATGCAGCATTGCAGGAGTCAAGAGTGATGATCACAGCAGACCCTGGCACTTTATTAAGGAGGAAAAAAAAACTCCTTGCTGGCTACAGATTCTGTTGGTCTATACCTGCCCTTGGCTACGGGAAAACATGGTTGTAAAATAAATTGTTACATGGCAGTGGTGGATTGCAACAAGCAGTATTTAGCTTCCTGAGGTCCATAGCTCTAAGGTGACTCAGACCTTGGCTACTGAAATACATTATTTGAAGGAAACCTGAACTGCTAGAAATATGTAATCTGCCATTGTTGACCTTCTTCTGAAAATGTCAATTTTCAGTTAGTCCTTGGGTTCAATACTTTATATATCACTAAACTGGAACAAGCATAAAGCCAGTGAAATGAGAGTGCTTGATCTGCAAGTTTGTTCCTGACCCGTTTACGCTGTTGGATCAACATCACAGCCAAGCAACAGGTAACAAGAAGTCAAAATATCAGCTTGCATAATTCTCTCAGTAGATGTTTCATTTAACTGATACTTTTCAACTGAAGTGAGGGTTTTAAAGTATGTATTCAATGTACTCTTGTACTGCATCAGCATGGAAATACATTGTATACTAATCATGAAATTAACGTTTATGATTTCTCTGGTGAGTAGTCCTGAATAGGGGCCCATGATTAGAGTATCACACAGGGCCCATGATTATTATATTTAATTTATTTTATTTTTTTACTACAGGTATTTATATAGCGCTGTCATTTTATGCAGAGCTTCACATATACTGTATATTGTACATTCACATCAGTTCGTGCCATCGAGGAGTTTATAATCTAAGGTCCCTGACTCACATTCATACATACACATAGTAGGGTCAATTAACCTACCGGCATCACATATTCCTTGTATTAAACAAAGAATGCCTTTTTACAGTAGAATATTCAAAGCTGTATGTGACATAGAGAAAGGTGCTTGAAAAGATTTATTGACCATTATATAGTATACTGCATGTACAATTCAATTATGTTATACTCATCATAACAATAAGAACACCAACTGTGTTTATAAGGCAATTAAACAATATCAAATAAATTAGCTACATGTGGAATGTGGTGAATAATAATTCTTAAGAAGATAGTATAGAGCCAAAGGAACAGAAAAGTAGATAGGAGGTTAAATATCTGGCATTGTAACTTTGTGAGATTCTCCTTGAAAAATCTCTATATAATTGTCTGCCCTGTATAGTGGATAAATATACATTTGGTCTTGTAATTCACATACAGTTCAGTTTGTCAGGAAAAACATAATTAGGCCCGGCAGACTAGTATACTGGCTTATCTCAGTTAGCCTTGCCAAAGGTACACTGGAACCTTGAATTGCTCCTTTATGTTCTATGAATAAAGTCATTTACATTCATCTCTTTCTGAATTCTTCATTCAGGGATGTCATTGCCTATTGCAGTTTATGTCTTAGATATCTATATATGTCATAGTTTGAAGAGCACATCTTATTTTTTTTTTAATTCATTAAAGTGAATAGGATTCTAGAAAGACATCAAAAAGCATATGGCTTTGGTGTATTTTAATCCTATATGTGCAGGGTTGCTCTTTCTGTATCCTCAGTCTGTATTTTTGTTTATCTAAGAATGTAATATTAAAGCATAGCTTTTATTCTTTATGTTTTCTATTTCAAAATGTTTATGTTTTTATATGGTTTTACTTCAATGTTGTATGCCATTTATACTATTTATTTAAAAGTTGTATTTTGTACATAAGAAATTAATACTGACTAAACCCATAATAGAGGATTTACGTACCATTATGGATTTTCAAAAGAAAGTACAGCAAAAGCTAATTTCTTTTTGATTGGCTATCTCTAATTGAAAGTCTTTATGTAGCCATCTGAGAATAGCAGAGAAAAGGAGGGGGGAAGACAGAGGATAGACTGATGAGCACTTATTCTGCGTACACACAATCAGAATTTTGGCCCGCAAAAGACGAAGGGAGTTTTTCGTCGGAAAATGCGACCGTGTGTATGCTCCATCGGACTTTTGCTGGCCAGCCAGCAAAAGATTGAGAGCATGTTCTCAATTTTTCGCTCGGGAAAAGTTCCTATCCGAAAATGTGATCGTCTGTGGCAGTTTCGACGCGCAAAATTCCTACGCATGCTTGGAAACAATTTGACGCATGCTCTGAAGCATTGAACATCATTTTCTCGGCTCGTCGTAGTGTTATACATCACCGCGTCCTTGACGGTCGTAATTTCAGCGAACTTTTGCCTGACCGTATGTATTAGGGGTGCGCATCTTCACTGGCCTCACGATTCGATTACGATTATCCGGTCCACGATTCAATTCGATTCCGCGATGCATCACGATTACTGTGCACTGTTTTCATCCAAAAAATTCAAGTAATCAGAAGAACTCTATTTTTTTAATTTTATCTGTTCTTAAAAAAAAGACAACACTCCCTGCATGTAGCAAAATAAACACAGAGGAAGAGGAACTCCAGACTGCCCCCAAATGACTACAGAAGATGGTAAGAGACTGCAGACATGATACAGGAGATGGTCAGACACTGCAGACATGATACAGGAGAGGGTCAGAGACTGCAGACATGATACAGGAGAGGGTGAGAGACTGCAGACATGATACAGGAGAGGGTGAGAGACTGCAGACATGATACAGGAGAGGGTGAGAGACTGCAGACATAATACAGGAGAGGGTGAGAGACTGCAGACACGATACAGGAGAGGGCGAGAGACTGCAGACATGATACAGGAGAGGGTGAGAGACTGCAGACATGATACAGGAGATGGTCAGAGACTGCAGACATGATACAGGAGATGGCCAGAGACTGCAGACATACTACAGGAGATGGTCAGAGACTGCAGACATGATACAGGAGATGGTCAGAGACTGCAGACATGATACAGGAGAGGGTCAGAGACTGCAGACATGATACAGGAGAGGGTGAGAGACTGCAGACATGATACAGGAGAGGGTGAGAGACTGCAGACATGATACAGGAGAGGGTGAGAGACTGCAGACATGATACAGGAGATGGTCAGAGACTGCAGACATGATACAGGAGATGGCCAGAGACTGCAGACATACTACAGGAGATGGTCAGAGACTGCAGACATGATACAGGAGATGGTCAGAGACTGCAGACATGATAAAGGAGATGGTCAGAGACTGCAGGAATTGGTACAGGACATGGTCAGAGACTGCAAACATGATACAGGAGATGGTCAGAGACTGCAGACATACTACAGGAGATGGTCAGAGACTGCAGACATGATACAGGAGATGTTCAAATCATTCACCAGAAATCAGGAATAACACAGCAGAGCACACTCAGCACTGGAATTACTTTGAATACACAAAAGATTTCTTTTAATCAGATCACAGATTTATATATTTCAGGACTATATTTATTCACTACTTAATAAGACTCTTTTTTGCATTTATCACCACAAAGCACTGCACACAATTTTTTGTTTTATTGCCCTATCTGCATGCTTAGTGTAGAGGTGGGGGGAAGAGCAGAGGACTGTGTGGATGCTGGTCGAGAAGGATGGGAATTGGTCCGTGGTGACACTGGGCAGGAGCGCTATGGTAATAGTATTATATGGGGACAGGTTAGTGGTAAGGGCGGCGGAGTACTGATCATCTTGGATAGGACAGTCTGGCACCTCCCTTACCACGTCCACCCCCCTCGGTGTCCTCCCCGCGGCCCCCTCACCTGGCTATGCCTCCATCGCACCTGGCTTGATATGCCGCGGCTCCACTCTCCTCCTCGGAGCTCTGTGCTCCACAAGCCGGCTGCTGCTACTCTTAGCAACAGCAGCTCCATGTCCTCGCCAATGTGCACTCAGCGTCGCTCCTCGACGCAGGGCAGCAGGGGGATGATGTCAGTCAGGGGCAGCACGCGGGAAAAGCCGGCGCGGCTTACTCCCACAGCTCTTCGGAGGCTTTCGGCTCCGTTCGGTCGCGGAGGCAGGGCTTACCATGGCGCAAGGATGACGTCATCCAAACATCGATTACTCCAGTCGTAACATCGATGCTGCATCGTGTATGGTCGAATCGCGATGCATCGATGTTACGATTAATTTCAACAGCCCTAGTGTGTATGCAAGGCAAGCTTAAGCGGAATCCCGTCGGAAAAGCCGTCATATCTTTTTCCCAAGAGAAGTCCGATTGTGTATACGCAGCATAAGAAATAAGTAGCACTGTTTTACTTAAGTGGTTAAAGCTCTGAGCTGAGGGTGACAATGAGTAATTATAAACATTAAAAACTATTTAAATATTAGAAGAGATGGCTCCAAGCAGTAATGCTATATTAAGGCCCAAGGATGATGATAAATCGGAAAAATAATTAGCAAGAAATGCATTAAAGGCTAGGAGCCTCATCAAGACATGGTGTGTCTGATGGTAAAATCCCTAATGACTGGCGCTTAGACAAAGTAAAAGAGAAGAGGGGAGAATGGAAGGGCTGTAATGCGGCCGGACTTTGCATCGGGCAAAACTCCGTCAGCATTTCCGACGGAAAGATTTAGAACATGTTCTATATCTAAGTCCGTCGGAAATGCCGACAGAAAAAGTCCGATGGGGCATACACATGGTCGGAATGTCCAAAGAAAAGCTCCCATCGGATTTTTCTGCCGGAAAGTTCGACCGTGTGTACTTGGCATTAGACAACACAGTGGAGCCAAGCAGATGCCACCTCAAATTACTAGAACCTTGGTGTAACCACTATACAAGCAGCACATAAAGTTCCATCCCAATAAACAGGCTTAATGTGGGTTAAAGTGGAACTTTAGTCAGAAAATTAAGTCCTGCTAGATCACTTCAGGTTTGCCCATTTTGCAGGTATAGCTATGTAAAACATTAAAAATAAGTGTCTATACTGTTTAACCACTTCAGCTCCAGAAGATTTACCCTCCTTCATGACAGGCCATTTTTTGTGATACGGCACTGCAGTTCTTTGACTGACATCTGCGAGCTCGTGCGACGCTGTACCCAAATAAAATGTATGTCCTTTTTTTTTCCTCAAATAGACCTTTCTTTTGGTTGTATTTGATCACCTTTGCATTTTTTTTTTCTTGTGCTATAAACAAAAAAAGAGCGACAATTTTGAAAAGAAACAAAACAATATTTTTTACTTTCTGCTATAAAACATATTCAATAAAAAAATGTAAAAATCGAATTTCTTCATCAGTTTAGGCCAATATGTATTCTGCTACATATTTTTGGTAAAAAATCCCAATGAATGTATATTGATTGGTTTGCGCAAAACGCATCTACAAACTATGGGATATATTTCTAATAATGGCAACGATCAGCGACTTATAGCGGGACTGCAATATTGCAGCTGACAATTTGGACACTGTAACTGTAACTTTTTTGGGGTCCAGTGACACTAATACACTGATAGTGCTAAAAATATGCAGTGTCACTGTACTAATGACACTGTCTGGGAAGGGGTTAAAGTGATTGTAAAGGTTAGTTTTTTGTTTTTTTTAAAACAACAAACAAGTCATACTTACCTGCTCTGTGCAAGGATTTTGCACAGAGCGGCCTCAATCCTTCTTTTCTGGGGTTTACCCCGGCGGCGCTCCTAGCTCCTCCTCTTCATCGGGTACCCCATTTACATGGAGGCACCTGTGTGGGCGCACTCCCAAGTCCTGCTGCTGCATCCATTGACCCAGACAGCAGGACTCGTCCCAGACCCCCGGCTCCCATATCACTGGATTTGATTGACAGCAGTGGGAGCCAATGGCTCCTGCTGCTATCAATTTATCCAATGAAGACCTGAGACAGCGACTTGAGCTGCTGGGCTCATCCTCAACGCTGGAACGATTGAGCTCAGGTAAGAAAAAGGAGGGCTCTGGGGGGCTGCTGCAGCACAGAAGGTTTTTCACCTTAATGCATAGAATGCAATAAAGTGAAAAACCTTGAGACTTTACAACTCCCAACTCCTTTAACATCAGGGGTGATCCAAGGGTTTAATGTGTGCCTAGCTGGTGTTTTCTTACTGTGGGGGGGGGGGGGGTGCTTGTACTAGGGGAAAGCATGGATCCATGCCTTCTGTACTGACAGAACGGTAATCTGCCTTGTTCACATCGGCAGACTGCCGTTCTGCCTGTGTAATGAATGATCGGTGAGTGCCGGTGGACATTGAGTCTGCGGTACCCTCTGATTGCCTCCTGCTGTACATAAATCACAGCGTAAGCAAGCTGGCGGTGGCACGCATTTGTGCATGTGACCTGGAAGTATATATATATGTGATCCTACGCACAGCAACAGCCCTGTAGCAGTAAAGCTACAACAGGGAGGTCGTAAAGTGGTTAAAATCCAGCAATAAACTGGGGTTGATTTACTAAATATGGAAAGTGCAAAATCTAGATCAGCTCTGCATAGAAACCAATCAGCTTCCGGGTTTTATTTTCAAAACTCAACTGAACAAGCAGAAGTTAAAAGATGATTGGCTACCATGAACAGTTGCACCAGATTTTGCACTCTCCAGTTTTAGTAAATCAACCCCACTGTTTCCCCCTGCACTTCACATGATCAGTTGCTCTCTATTTTTTATGCACTCTGACGAATTTGTAGCAGCCAATCTGCTGACGGCCTAAAGATTTACTGCTGTTAAGGAGCTCTGGGCTTCAGAAAAATGGCAGCCTCCAGCAAGAAGAAATAGGAACAATGCTGGAGGCAAATTACAGCCCACACTAATTTTGCTAAAGAACAGTATTTTTTATCAAGTTATTATGGGTAAAGTTCCGCTTTAAATCTTAAATTGTGCAGATCAATTTTTTCATCTCCAGACAAAACTTAATTTTAAAGTGGTTGCAGGACATGTATTTGTTTATGAAAGAAGTGAGTTTTACACTGACCTGGGGATCCAACATCCAAATGTACAAATTAAAAAAAATATATATATATTGTAAGGACCCAAGGCTACTCATTAGATGTTGATATTGATATGAGTGGTTTCACATTTTATATCAATATCCTGATTTCTGTAGGGCTTTCCGATGTTCCAGTTAAGTTGAATCCCCTCAGCAGATGTATTTGTCAGTATGACCAATGGGGGTACACCAAAGTAGCTCCTAGCCATCAGTGACTGCTTGATTGCTGGAAGCTAGTCTTTTTTTGTCTCAACAGTAGAGAAGCAATGCGATAATAAAGGCTGAACAAGATCAGGCGCTTAACCAGACTCAGAGCGGCATTTTTACTGCACACCATCCATAAGACTCAATTAAAAAGTTTTAAGTTTGAGTTGGGTAAAAACCCTAACAACAAATCATATAATCTTCATCATTATAATGTATTATCAATTAAATGTTTGAACATATTTCAATCTACAGCTTTCAGCACCAGGGACAATGAATGAAACGTAGCCTGTGTTCTGGTGGCTGCTGTGTTAGGTTGAAAACCTACCACAGATACCACTGCAGCTGTGATATTCTGGTGCAGTGCAAATTAATATGAGCAGGTGCAACTATGACAGGTACTCGCCAAAAGTGCCGGCTTTGTCCACCCTTTTCACACCCTTGTTTCATTCACAGAAGCTGCACTATCAGTTCCTGCATAGAAAAATGCTCTCTGGGGATTGGCCAAGCATAAGTTTGGCCCGAACATCGTCCGTTCGGGTGTTTGCCGAACACCCAAATTTTCTGTCCACTCAGCGGGATGTTCGCCCGCCGAGCGCACAGTTAATAGGTTGTTAAGGAGCAGGGCTGGGAAACCGGCCGCCTCGTCATTAACAACGAATAAGTCATCAGCTGACAGCTGAATGTAAAAAAAAAAATTGGGGAAAAAACCCCCCAATCAATACCAGGCTCTTTGGGGCTGTGTCACGAGGGCCATGTACCTGATGTGAGACTGTAGTGGTGAGGCCCCCCTTGCACCTTGGGTCCTTGAAGCCTCTGGAGATGGAGACAGAGACTTGGTGGACACCGAGGGCACGGGTGCCAGGGGTATGGAGCACCGTGCAAACCTTAGTTCGAGATCCGAGCCGAGGTCAAGTCCAGTTTGGCAACAAAGTATAATAGTGTTAATCAGAAGAAGAATGGTCAAGATCCAAGCTGGGGTCGGTTCCAATCTGGAAGCTGAGTACAAAAGGGACAAAAAAGTAGAATGGTCAAGGTACAAATCCGAGGTTAATGGCAAGCAGCAATCAAGAGTAGTCAAATAGGTTTCCAGGTCACAACAAGTTCCGACAGATCACACACTAGCACAAGAACAAGGGGGGACTGAAGATAATCCAGCAATTTGCCAGTGTTTGGGCTGGGCTTATATAGGGAAGAATGAGGTCACTTCCGTCACAGGTGCGCCTCCTGGGCATTTTCCCGCCTTTTGCCATCAGGTTGAGGTCAATTCCTACGTGCCTCCTGGGCATCAAGGGCCTCTTCCACGCAACTCTGGCCAGTCTGCACCCCAGATCCCAGCTCCCCATGTGAATGAGTATGGGGTACATTGTACCCATACTCATTCACCAAAAAAAGTGTCAAAAATAAATTAAGGCATGAGCCAGTTTTTGACAATTCCTTTATTAAAAAAATAAATAAAAAAACAATGTCTCCCCGATGTGGATCTATAGTCTATCATGACGCCCCCCCCACCACTGGACCAGAAAAAAAAAAACAAAAACACTTCGCTTGTGAGAAATGCTGACCACCGAATGCCTGCTCCTCCATCTGACTGTTCTTAAATAGGTAAGGGGCAGGGCCACCTAGTGATGTCACCCCTTGTGACATCACTGACTGGTGCTTCCTGATTCCAATAAGCCCCCTGCCCGCAGACTCCCACAGCCCCCACCCAGGGTTGTTGGGAAGAGGCCCTTGTCACCATCAATATGGGGATAAGATACTTTAGGGTGGGGGGCAGCAGGTTCTATACACAGTACAGATGTGCCACTTTTACAGGCAGACTAAGGGGACCCCCCCAGGCACTATATTTAAAATAATTTTTCATTTTTATTGTTTTATTTGCGGCTCGGGGCCGAACTTTTTCTCTGTTCGGGAGTTCTGGTGTGAATTAAACAGGGGGGTGTTTGGCTCATCACTAGTGCTCTCTGAATGGAGAAGGAGGACCTGTCCTGCATTCACCGGTATTGCTGCTCATATTAAACCCTGCAGCACCAGAAGACAGCTGCAGGAGTATCTGGGAGCACAGAAATGAAGATTTCTACCTAACAAAGACGCCACCAGAGTCAACTAACCTTCAATCCCTTCGATTAACCTTTGAGACATTCTAATATGCACAACAGTGGTGATTTTGAGCCGTTTACATGGGTGATATTTATTCTAATCAGCAGCAGATCCATGAACCGATTCCCTGCTAAATCTGAGCTATATTTTTTATTTTTATTTATTTCAGGTACTTATATAGCGCTGTCAATTTACGCAGCACTTTACATATATATTGTACATTCACATCAGTCCTTACCCTCAAGGAGCTTACAATCTAAGGTCCCTAACTCACATTCATACATACTAGGGACAATTTAGACAGGATCCAATTAACCTACCAGCATGTCTTTGGAGTGTGGGAGGAAACCAGATTACCCGGAGGAAACCCACACATGCACAGGGAGAACATTCAAACTCCAGGCAGGTGGTGTCACCCTTCTTACTGCTAGGCGAAAGTGCTATCCACTACACCACTGTACCGCCCGATGTCTCACTTTAGTGACATCTGTGTGAATTTTTTCATTCATCGTAAGCTGTGGAGCTTAACTGACCCATGTTAGGTCTATGGACGACAGCAGTGGCGGCCGCTCCATTAGGGGCGCAGGGGCCCTGCCACCCTAATCCATGCGCCCTGCCCCTAATCTACATGCAATACGCCGGACTCGTGGATTTCAAATGGGGTTTTTTTTAAGCACATGATTAGAGTCTGAGGCTTTAATTGGCTTCAAAAAAGGGCGGGCTCAGGGCTCAGAGAACTGCGCGCTGAGCCCACCCAGTTGTGTGACAACAGCGAATTAATATTCGCTATTGTCTTCCTGCTTTTCCTCCTTGCCAATCAGGAAGCGAGTCTTAAGACCCGACTGGCCAAGAGGAGAAAAGACTGTATTGGCCGCCGAGGAGAAATCCGCTGAGGAGGAGGAGATGCAGGGGGAAGCCGCCGAGAAGGAGGAGATGAAGGGGGAAGCCATGGAAGCTGCCCACAACCTAGATGGAGTAAGTGCGGGGCTGGTAGGGGGACGAGCAAGTGACGGGGGGGTTGGTTTGCCGATCAATGGAGCGACAGGGGAGGGCGGGGGGGTTGGGGGGTTTGACTGACGGCCTGACCATCTGATGGAATGGGGGTGGCGCGTGGTTTGTTTGCTGCCTCCCCCAAAAAAATGGAGCACC
Source organism: Aquarana catesbeiana (assembly GCF_042186555.1). NCBI lineage: Eukaryota > Metazoa > Chordata > Amphibia > Anura > Ranidae > Aquarana > Aquarana catesbeiana. Next base: position 312,581,095 of record NC_133326.1, on the reverse strand, counting down.
AGCCGCCACTGGACGACAGGCAGTTTCAAACCGATGTGCATCTATTTAAATCCTTTTACCTTTTCTGTTTTTTTCTCTCAGATTTAAATAGACTCGGAGGTAATCAAATGTAAACTGATTGATGTCTGTTTACATTCGCCTGCCCATAGACTAACATTGAGTTTTATTTCAGAGCCTTTTGAAAAACTGGCAGGCAGATCTGATTGGAACACTGGTGTAGAAAGACCCTTTCAAATATTTACTTTTCTATGTTGTTCATGGTGCCAGGGTTCCTTTTTCTTTTAAAAAGTAGTACTTGGTGATTCTGTCATGAAGGTACTTACCGCTATGGGGTGACAATGTTCTGTCTCCTACATGTTCTCTTGCATTGTCATCCTGCCACACAGGCTTTTCATAGAGACTATAAACTGTTCCATTGTTGTTTCCATTTGGAACCCACTATTGAGCAATGATATAGAGCAGTGATCTCCAAACTGTGGCCTGAGGGCCAGATGTGGCCCTTTGCTTGCTTTTATCCGGCCCTTGGGTAACTATTGCTCCCACCGATACAAGTCACTATTCCTCCCACTGACACCAATAACCGGGCATAATTCCTGTCACTGATCCCAGAAATGAGGCACTATTCCTACCAATGACCCCAACAATGGGGCACTATTCCTCCCACTGACACCAATGATGAGACACTATTCCTTCTATTGATACCAACAAAGGGGCAATATCCTCCCACCTATACAAATAATGGGGTATTGTTTACTCCCATTGACACTAGGGCATTTTCTGCTCTCACTGGTCACAGTCCGGCCTCCCAAAGTCTGAAGGACAGTAAACTGGCCCTTTGTTTACAAAGTTTGGAGACCCTTGACATAGACAAATTGCTGCACCATCTGCATTTAGACAGGAAGTGGCTACAAAGAGACTAAAGGAGATTAGCAGCACTGAGATACAAAAAATTATAAATTCAAGGTGAAAACATAAGTTTCTTTTTTAAAAAAAAGGCACATGTTTATAATGATTATTGCTTTAGCAATATAAATGCAGTTCGGGTTTAAATCTACATTTAACTGGGAAACCTGTTTAATTAGACCAATATTGGTAATTGTGGTCATTTCCTGTGGTGTAATTTTATAAAATCAGGTATACATAGTTGTGTTGACATACCAGAACTTGTGAGTATTTTGACCAGGCTATGTGTGTATATTTTCAGTACAAATAGAATGACATTCTTCCATAAGGAGTATGCATCACTTCCTGCAATGCCTTCTAAACCTCAGAATAGGCAATGTGGACACTGAGAGGCCAGCAGAAGTAAATCCACGAAACGATGCTATGTTTACCCCTGTCTCTTGTGGTCTAAAGAAAATAGTCTGAAATATGTTATTTGTGATTCTATTTTGATCTATTTGATTGTGACATTCTTTAAAGTGGAATATTGGCTTTCGACAGCCTCAAGAATTTAGCAGTAAACAGGACACAATTTGGTGTTTCACGTGTTGTAAAGTACACAGATTGCGCAAACATACTGCAATATACAGTATGTTCCAGATTTTTTGTTATCTAAAGATTATAAAATATAACTGTATGTAAATTTTATCATTTATGTTAAAGAGGCCCTGTCACCAACTTATAAACTGAAGGTAAAAACAAAGAAAAATTAAGTTTTTTTTAAATGCTTACTGTGATGGAACCGCTTTGGCACCCTGCTTGGGTGCTTACTTCCACCAAACAGTGTCTCTTGCCCTCCAAACCACTCCCAGCAGACTGAGAGCTAATATCAGCCCTTTTTACCCCCAAGCATCATACACAGACAAGATATTGGGATAGAACCAATGGAATGAACGTTTAATGAAACTCAGACACATACTTTATAAACCTCCACAGGAGGACATTGTCCCCTTGAGGATAGTAGCATGACAATGCAAATGTCAAACACCAATCCAATTAACAGCTAACAACTAACAGTGATTTTAACCGCTTAAGGACCGCCCACAACGTACCTGTATGTTGTTTAATGCAATAGATAGTGTGGGCGTGCTGCACAGAGGAGGAGCCGATGCACGTGTCTAGCAGACCCGATGTCCGCTGGCACCCACGATCACTTCATAGAGTAAGGCAGATCCCCGTTCTGACAGCGGAGAACATGGAGTTTGTCTGTTCCTAGTAATCAGGAACAGCGATCTCTGTGTTCTTCCTGTCAGTACTTCCCCCACACAGTTAAGAACACACTGAGGGAACACATTTAACACTTTGATCGCCCCTGATGTTAACCCCTTCCCTGCCAGTGTAATTTATACAGTGATCAGTGAATTTCTTTAGCACTGATCACTGTATTGGCGTCGCTGGTCCCCAAAAAGTGTCACTTAGGGTCAGAATTGTCCGCCACAATGTCACAGTCCCGTTAAAAATTGCTGATTGCCTCCATTAAGAGGAAAAACAATTAAAAAAATTAAACATCCATAAATCTATCCCGTAGTTTGTTGATTATTGGGATTTTTTTACCAAAAATATGTATCAGAATACATATTGGCCTAAATTGATGAAGACATTTGTTTTTTTTTGTTTTGTTTTTTTGGATATGTATTATAGCAGAAAGTAAAAAATATATATATATTTTTTTCAAAATTGTCTGTCTTCTTTTGTTTATAACACAAAAAATAAAAACCGAAGAGGTGATCAAATACCACCAAAAGAAAGCTCTACAGTATTTGCAAGAAAAAAAAGGACATCAATTTTATTTGGGTACAGCATCGCATGCCTGCGCAATTGTCAGTTAAAGTAACTCAGTGCCGTATAGCAAAAAATGGCCTGGTCATTAGGGGAAAATCCTTTTGGGGCTGAAGTGGTTAAACAGTAATCTAATTAAACAGTAAGTTAATCAACAAACATATACCATCCCACAATAATTTGGTAACAAGGTGAAGTGGACACAATACTAGCAGACAGACAGGAACAGTAGTTTTCAGAAGGAGCCTCTCCAACCAAGTTTGCTGGAGGGCCACCATATTTCCTCTGATCATTGACCTGTACAAGATTAATATTACAAGTTTCCATCCACTTTAGAAGGGAAGCTTTATTTTGCTTATTCAGAGAAATAATCCAAACCACACTCTCAGCTTTCATCACGTTGTCCATCGATAGAGAATGATCTGCCCTCTCCATGGGCCATAATCAGTGGGTAGGAGGCTTGCCCCTAGTCCTCTCCAGAAGCCCCTATCTTGGTTAGGTCTGTCACACTTACTTGCAGTGTTTTCCTTTGCAAACATTATTTTTTATTAACTTGCAATGTGCCTCTGAACTTGCTAGAAAGTTTGATTACCCAAGGAAGAATCATTTAACTAGTAAAGCCCCTTCCCTCCTTGCACATCATAGCCCTCCTCTCTTCTGGGAATGTTTAATTACTCTCTGTGCTGACCCAGTTCTCCTACCCCTCCCTTTACCTCCCTAAATAACTTTTTATGTAAGTGCTGGGGGAATAATGCATGTGGAATACTTCAGAGCAGTAGTTGAGTGACACCTCTGAGTTTGCTGGGGCGGCTGACATCACGTCCAATATTGCGGCACCCAGCAGTAGTCTCATGGCTTTTAGAAGTCTACACAAGGAAGGCTTCACAAGTAAATAACATGCATAAAAATTGTTAAATACACATATCATCTTATGAAAAGATTGTTGTTAAAAAGAATGGTCTGGTGACAGGGTTTCCTAATGCAAGCTTCGGGAAAAATTTGCTTTAATGCAAGCATTATGAATGTTAACGTAGATATAAACTTTAACTGGTAAAATTTTACTTTCTAAAGCTCTGACTATCATAAACAATTGCCACATTGGAAAAAAAAAGTTTTCACTTTTATTATTCACTGCTGTTCCACTGCTGATCTGCAGATTCCTGTCCACCTGCTCCTGAAAAAGCTGCTCATTTCTCAGGATGGTTTCCTAATAGCAACAACAGTTTAGAGTGGCATTGCAATGTTTGTCGCAATGGTGACAGAATGACAACTGGAAGATGGGGATGTTCACAGGGGTCAAGTCCTTGGGAAAAAAGTGTGGGAACTCACCCAAGATTCCTCTCACTGTGCCCATCAATGCAGACTCAATTTTCCCATCAATGCAGCCTCACTCTGTCCATCAAACGCAGCCTCACTGTGGCCATAATTGCACACTCACTGTGCCCATCGTTGCAGACTCACTGTGCCCATCAATGCAGCCTCACTGTGCTCATCAGTGCAGCCCCACTGTGCCCATCAATGCAGTCTCACTGTGCCCATCAATGCAAACTCACTGTGCCCATCAATGCAGCCTCACTGTGCCTATCATCAATGTAGCCTTACTGTGGCCATCAATGCAGCCTCATTGCGCCCATCAATGCAGCCTCACTGTGCCCATCATCAATACAGACTCACTGTGCCCATCAATGCAGCCTCATTGTGCCCATCAATCCAGCCTCACTGTGCCCATCATTAATGCAGACTCACTGTGCCCATCAACACAGCCTCGCTGTGCCCATCATTGCAGCCTCATTGTGCTCATCAATGCAGCCTCACTGTGCCCATTATTGCAGACTCACTGTGCCCATCAACGCAACCTCACTGTGCCCATCAACGCAGCCTCATTGTGCCCATCAATGCAGCCTCACTGTGCCTATCCTCAATGCAGACTCACTGTGCCCATCAACGCAGCTTCACTGTGCCCATCATTACAGCCTCATTGTGCTCATCAATGCAGCCTCACTGTGCCCATCATTGCAGACTCACTGTGCCCTTCAACGTAACCTCACTGTGCCCATCAATGCAGCGTCACTGTGCCCATCAACGCAGCCTCGCTGTGCCTATCATCAATGCAGCCTCACCGTGCCCATCAACGCAGCCTCACTGTGCCCATCAATGCAGACTCACTGTGCCCATTATCAATGCAGACTAAATGTGCCCATCAACGCAGCCTCACTCTGCCCATCAACGCAGCCTCACTGTGCCCATCAAATGCAGGCTCACCTGTCCCTGGATTATACACAGCGATGTGTCATGAAGCTTGGGTCTGCAATGTTCGATGGCCAGCCACTGTAACAAAGTCCTGCCTCCTAGATTAGCGGCGGCTCCTGTGATAGACAGAACAAGATCCAATGCTGGGAAATTGAATCAGTGTTCCATCTATCACAGAAGCCGGTCTAGGAGGTGGGACTTTGTTACAGTGGCCGGCCGCCGAACATTGCAGTGTGTCACCTATAACAGAAAGCAGAAGGACCTTTGTAGTGGAATTAATAGGTAATGTTTAGCAAAAGCTAAGTGTATTGAGGCTTTTGTAAGATGTTAGTGATTGGGATTACATATCCATTAAAATGGATCCCTTTTTCCGATACAGTCTGTTTCAAGCCTTTGTAATGCCCTGTATACATGATCGGACATTGATCGGACATTCCTACAACAAAATCCATTGATTTTTTCCGACGGATGTTGGCTCAAACTTGTTTTGCATACACACGGTCGCACAAAGTTGTCGGAAAATCCGATCGTTCTGAACCCAGTGACGTAAAACACGTACGTCGGGACTATAAACGGGGCAGTAGCCAATAGCTTTCGTCTCTTAATTTATTCTGAGCATGCTTGGCCCTTTGTGCGTCAGAATTGTCCACGCACGGTCGGAATTTACGCGAACAGATTTTGTTGGAAAATTTTATAGCCTGCTCTCAAACTTTGTGTGTCAGAAATTCCGATGGAAAAAGTCCGATGGAGCCCACAAACGGTCGGAATTTTCAACAACAAGCTCCGACCGCACATATTCCGTCGGAAAGTCCGACCGTGTGTACAGGGCATAAGAGTAGGGAGAACAGTGGAATTTAAAGAAAAGGGCAGACTTTGATGGGACTCAATGTGAAAATTGCAGTGAAAGAAAATAAAGTGCTGAACTGCACCTACAGCTGGGCGATGAGGCCCAAGACCTGGCTGAAGGATATGCTTGCTTGCTCATGTTCTTGTGCTCAATGTGTTCAACAGATGCCTTTATCCTTAGGCTCTTAGGGGTACTAAAGTGTGCATTAAAAGTGCAGATTGACTAATCTTTGTTAGTCATGAAATATATTTTTACATATGCTCCTTCCATGCCCCACAGACACCCAAGAGCCCAATAAATTTAATTTATTCTAGCGCCCTTATCAAACACCTTTCTGCTTGTGTACTCAGGACAAGAAAATGTGCAATTCCCAAAGCAAACCCTTTATCACCATACTCTAGAAATTATTTTAAAGTCTTTTTAGATAATGGATAGATAATCCCTAAATGCAATTAGTGCATGCTTCATTTTGTGTAACATACCTCCAAAATGTATAAAACTTTTTAAATATTTCAAAACCTGGATTCATTTACAGTGGTTTATGATAACATTCAGTCTGACCTACATTGGCAGCAAGTACTCTGGTTACAACATATTTAGTATGTATACATTGGGATCTTTACTTTTTTATCAAGCGTTGGGCACCACCACTATTTAGGACTAATATCTTCAATTATCCTTGTTCTGGATTAATCATTATAGATTCTGATCTCATTTATGATTAATAGATCACTAGCTTCACAAATTACTACTGTCTGTGTGTTCTGGTAAACCTAAAGGGGGATTCACTATAAGTAAGACACTGTGCCTCTATGGCTTGAATTTAAATAGTAGTTTGCTACTGTAAAGTCTGATTTAAGTTGTCCTGGATGTTGTATTCCTTGTAGAGGTCAGCAATAAACTGCTGTGAACCAAATTAAAAGGTGTCTTTATTAGGCCTTCTTCTTTAGCAGACACCCTGTTACATCTGGCAGCTGCCATATTCCTCTGCGGGGCAAGTCACACTGTTGTGAAAGCCTTATACTCCTCATTATTTACACTGTCTAGAAGAATTATCTGCTCTACTAATTATGGTCAGCAAAGGTTCCTCAATTCAGCTATCTATGTGAGGCAGTAAGAAAAATTAAGACGCTGCCTGGGATTTAGTAACACAATCTTGTAAATGATGATTATGTATTACTAATCAATAAAACTCCAACAGGAAATGCCACTTTTAAATGACAAGTCAAAGGAAAAAAAAAATCACACTTTCCAGAGCAGATTAAAAAAGTGATTTATGGAAAAGTGCAATTTGTATAGCTGTTGAGATAATCCCCAAAAACAGTGCACAATGTCTTGAATATGTACCACCTGACTGGCACCAATAAGTTCAAACATTCATTCAAAACAGTAGTAGTATTGGCTGTGATGATTTTATATGGGGCAATATAGTTTTAAAGTGAAGCTGTGAAAAAAAATCAATCTAACCAAAAGGTGTAGCAGGCAGCAAAAATGTTGTGTTGCAAACGGTGATTCCAGTGCCTCCCGATGTCTTGATGTGACTGCAAATACTGACTTGCTGATGGGGCAGAGGTATGGGGACACCTCTGCCCTTGACATGAGAACACTGAGGCTTGCTGATAGATCAGGCAGTACTGGAAGGGAAATCATGACACAAAAGGTACGTGTGTACGCTGTCTGCTAGAGCTTTCAGTTTCTTTGACATATTTGCCCCAAAGGATTCTATAAAGACAATTTTTGATACTTGAGACCAGTGCTATATTTTTCATATATTTTACCAGATCGTTTTCATGGTTATTCCCACTGTTTCTTTCAGTGAACTGGTCCCATCTATTGTGACCACATTTGCAAACTGCCCCTACCCCTTCCCTATATAAGAACTGTCTGATGGAGGAGGAGGAGGCAGTAGACAGCCAGCCTTCATGGACAATGGGAGCATTTTTTTTTCCGGGTGCGGCGGGTGGCGTGATTGACAATGGTTTTACATCGGAAAATCGTGGAAATCGTGGCAAGCCAGGACATGCTTGTTCCCCATTGAAAACCTCCGCCCCACAAATATGTTCCCCACTCTACACCTCCCTCCGCACATATGTTCCCCACTCTACACCCCCCCCCCCCGCACATATGTTCTCCACTGTATACAAGGCACTGCACAATAAACATGACAGCAGTGGTGGCCTCACCTGGAGGAGAGTGGCGCTGCTGCCTGTTCTCCCATAACAGATCCCCAACAGTCCTGGGACAGACCTGGAAAATGTGGGACTGTCCCGTGCTATCCTGGACACGTGGTCAACCTAGTCTCATTAGTGTCAAACTTAGAACCATAACAAGCAATTTACCCACTGCTTTCTGGTCACAATCACGATGCTCAATGCTGAAGGAACTTTAATCTAAATTTGAATGTGGAACTAGGTGCCAACAGCAGTGCAGGCTTCAAGTTAAAAGATAAAGCTGTCAGCGACGGTGCTTTTCTCACACTGAAGATCTGGAACCACATTTTCCATTTGACAAGATGGAGATTGTGATTTCACTACTCCACCTCTTCACCTTGTTCCATCAGAATGCTTTGCATTTACTAAGAAAATGTAAATTGTTCACTGTATGGTGCTCATGCTAAGTGAGCAACCTCCTGTGATCACAATGCAGCAGGGCAGCCGCTCAGCATGGAACCCAGAAACTAGTGGAGATCACTGGAGCAGCCGGGTCTACAAAGTGCATTCCAGCTTCCACAAGGATCCCACGGGTATTGCACATGCATACTTACATTGGTCCCAACTTCACTTATGCAACTATGCAAAAATATTGATACCTGGAATTCATCTTTAAATTTAAATAAAAAAAAAAAAACGTAATCAACTTAAGAAGTAAAATATATTAATAAAACTGTGACGTTTTAAATGCAGATTTTTAGTGACTTGTCATTTATCAGCTTATAATAATATAAAAAAAAAAAAAAAAAACTTAGGCAGGAAGTATATTAAAATGGCGTATTAATTAAAAGTTTTATAGATACATTTTGGTCTGTGTATCTAGGTTTCAGTTACCTCTTGTCATTGAAGTATTACTAAACCCAGGACCCTGCATTCACTATATCTGGTCTCCAACGGTCACAGAGCAAACTGCTAAATACCTTTTCTCATCAGCAGTATATAGCAGTCTTGTGGCTTCTACTAGTGTCTGGTTAAAGCTTGTAGGAGGAGTTGTCATACTGCACTGGCTGTACTATCAGGATGCAGGACCATTGACCCTGATTAGCCCTGTGCTGATCACATTCACTCTCCCAAGGATTTGCCTCTCGTTTCACAACGAACACTCTGGCATACTTGGCGACTTGTCCATCCTACACATCTCCAATAGCAACACTTAAGGTAATCTCTTACAATGTTTGGGGTCTCTGTTCTGCATGCAAGCATAGCAAGCTGTGGGCACTGAAAAAGTCAGGGTCATAGGCGATCTTCCTACAGGAGACGCATTTTACCCCCAATTGGTGCGTAAGCTACCCACTCATCTGTATAGTCAGTGGTTTCTAAGCACCTCTAAGTGTATGCACAAAGCTATCGCAATCCATAAACCCTGTCCTTTTCAGCCCATTTGAAAAAAGTTGGATGCTTAGGGTCGGTATGTTCTCTTGAAAGGTACCAGACCTGTAGTTGTATTCAGAGAGCAGACGTGCGTGTGGAAGCTCCAGCTTCTAGTGCCTCCCGTTGGAACGCTGTGCACAGCAGCCTCCCGGAGCAGTTCACAGGACACACCGTGGCTCCGGCCAGCGGCTCTGGCCAGCCCCCAGTGCCGGCCGCCACTCACCCCCAGCCTCATCGGCAAGCCTGGGCGCTCCATCCATCCAGGGCTAATCCCACCATCCACGGACGGGACCTCAGCACCTAGGAGCTTAGCATCAGGCAAGCCCGCAGCTCAGGCCTAGCCAGTCGGCCATCTTGGTACACCCTGTGCAGCAGCTACCACCACTCCCACCCGGAGCTCATCCCCGCACTCCCCCCAGCAGGTAGCACCAGGACCCTACCCCACCATCCATGAACAGGACCTAGCCACCGCAGGAGTTTGTGAATCAGGACAGCCTGCGGCCCGGGCCTAGCCCGTCGGCCATCTTGGTCCACCCAATCCACTACCTGCACCTGGAGCTCCCCTGATCCCCCCAGCAGGTTAGTACCAGGACACGGTCCCTCCCGCCCCCCCAAGCCTGCACCGGCCCACCTCCAGGCAGGGCCACCATCCCACCAACCCCCTATCACGATCCCACCCCCCCGGGGGCACCACCGCAGCCGCCGTCCAATCACCCCGTTCTCTAGCCATTAGACTCGGGGGACAGACCACGGCTGCGGCCTAGATCCAGCCAGCCTCCTCACCCCCTCCAACACCTGTCCAACGGGCCCCCGTGCCCCTCACCTGGATCACCCCCTCCTCGACACTGGACCTCACTGCGTGGGCACAGGTTACCACCGGAGACTCTGGACAAGACTAGCGTCCATCTTAGATCCTCCTAGACCCAGCCGCAGCACCATTCCAACTAGTAAGTAGCGGTCAGATCCCCCTACCCCTCACCCCCCCACACCCGTCAGCCTCCGGACCATCTTGTACAGGTAAGCCCATGGGGACCCTAGCAGTTTGATCCAGGGTCCTTGAGTCCGATCGCCCCTTGGGAGGTCAGGAAGGAATTTTTCCTCTGCTGTAGCAATTGGCCAGCTCAGCTAGGGGTTTTTTCGCCTTCCTCTGGATCAACAGGAGGGCGGTAGGTAGCCTCCATCACCCTCCCTCAGCAACTTGTGCTCTCACCATGTGCAATTTCAAGTACGCAGCGGACGCCATCCACAGGCTAAGAAACATCGCTTCAACTTTACCAACCACCACTCAAAAAAGACTAAAAAAAGAAAAACTACTAAGGACCAACCTACAAGCAACCATCAAATACAGGGAGAAACCAATCCAACCACAACAACTAGCATGCGCCCTGATCAACACCAGATCTGCAGTCAAGCACAGACTGGAAATCCATGACTACATCATCGAAAACAACATAGATCGCCTCTTCATTACGGAAAGCTGGCTAACATCCGACTGCAACACTATCCTAACTGAATTAGTGCCTGAGAACTACAGCATCCTTACCAAGCATAGAATAGGAAAAAAAGGAGGAGGCCTAGCAGTGATCTTCAAATTGCACCTTGCCTTCACCAAACCAACTTCACAGAACTCAGTGCCTTTCATGGAGATACTCCCCCTGCATCTTCAAACAGCACCCCAAGACACCATTCACATACTACTATGCTACAGGCCACCAGGACCAAAGACCAATCTCCTTACACCACTCACTGAATTCATTTCAATGCACACCTTGAAAACCAAAAACCTTCTGGTACTTGGGGACTTCAACCTCTGGGCAAATTCTACCCAAGACCCTATTGCGACCGCCTGCATCAACCAACTAGAAAAACTAGGTCTCCAACAGCTGATAAATACTCCCACACATGGCTCAGGACACACTCTAGACCTCATCTTCAAACAGATTATGGACATCAACATATTCGACAACACACCACTACCATGGACGGACCACCATGCCATCAAATTGAAAATCACCACTAACACCACCCTCCAAAAACAGAAACATGCAACAACAACACACTGGAACAGATCTCAGAAGAAACTGCACTCTGAACTCTTCAAAACCACATTATCAAACAAAATACAATCGCTAAACTTAAACCTCTCAACGGAACAAACACTCAACTCCCTAAACAAGGCATTACTACAAACAGCAGACTCAGTAGCGCCAAAACACAGAACACTCATCCGCAAAAAAAATTCGAGATGGTTTAATGGCACGCTCACCCTACTCAAGAACGTAGAAGAGCTGAAAGAGCGTGGAGAAGAAACCCTACCAAGTAAAACCACACAAACTACAAAGTACTCACTGGGAAATACCACAAAGCAATCTTCAAAGCCAAAAAAGAACATTTCTCGAACACCATCTCAACTATCTTAAACCGGCCACGAGAACTTTTTCAAAATTGTTGCCCAGTCAATGAACCCAACCTGCTTAGAGCCCCCAGCAAACGATACTCAAGAATTCTGCAATGAGTTATCAAATTTCTTCATTGACAAAATCGACAACATTCGGAAATCAATTCAACAGAAAAAAACAACCAACTTTACCCAACCAAAGCAAAAAGAGGATATCAACACAAACATCACACAACCACCAGACTTCTTCCTGACCCCATCACCACTGACACGACTAAAGACATTATGAGAAGCCTTCGAGACAGCACATCACCAAATTACATAATTCCCAGGAAACTCCTTAAAGAATGCTCCGACATTCTGGCCCCCACTATAACACACCTCATAAATCAGTCTTTCAAAGAAGGGATTGTGCCAACCACCCTCAAGCAAGGCATCGTCAAACCCCTGCTAAAGAAACCCAATCTTGACCCTAAGGACCCTAACTACCGCAGACCGATAACAAGCCTTAACACCATCTCCAAGATTATGGAGAAAGCGGTAGCACAACAGCTACAACGCCACCTGGACACACATCAACTTCTGGACACTCTACAATCAGGCTTCCGCCCTGGCCATAGCACAGAAACTGCACTTCTAAAAATATGGGAAGGTGCCCTCGAAGCAGCAGATGACGGAGAATCATGCCTCCTGGTCCTGTTAGACCTCAGTGCAGCCTTTGATACAGTGGACCAGAATACTCTACTTATCCGCCTCACAGAAGTAGCAGGAGCCACAGATTCTAGTCTAAAATGGTTTGCATCCTTCTTAGAAAATCGGTCTCAGACAGTGAAACTAGGAGCATTCACCTTTGAAACCCGAACAATATCCTGTGGAGTCCCTCAGGGTTCACCCCTGTCGCCAGTGTTATTCAACATCTACATCCGCCAAATCCTCAAAATCATCAAAAAATCAGACCCCTGCTTCCACTCATACGCTGACGACACCCAAATCTACTTTCGCATCACCGGACAAAAAGACCACCATCAGCAATTAGAGAAATGCATCACTTTGATAGATAACTGGATGACCATTAGTTACCTCAAACTCAACGTGTCAAAAACAGAACTTCTTCTCCTACACGCTAACCAAAATGCCAAAACCAAGACTCCGTGGACACCTCCCACCATCTTAGGACAAACCATCTCTCCGCGCACCAAAGCCAAGAGTCTTGGAGTTATCTTTGACTCAGAAATGACAATGGATGCACAAATAGGATCAGTAGTTAGCGGATCTCACCATCTCCTCCGCCTGCTACGCAGACTCATCCCCTTCATCCCAGAAGAGGACAAAGCAGCACTAGTTGGAACAATCATCAATTCCCGACTCGACTACGCAAACTCGCTCTACATAGGATTACCCCAATATCAGCTTGTGCGCTTACAGGCCATCCAAAACGCGGTGGCAAGACTGCTAACAGGAAAAAAACCCTGGAAGTCCATCTCCCTATCCCTGAGGATCTCTAACCGTAAAGAATTGGATCACATTTAAGACCCTCTGCCTCACCCACAAATGCATACAAGGTAAAGCCCCTCAATACCTCCGAAAGAAAATAAAACACTACACTCCCAATCGCAATCTGCGATCATCTAACCAAAACCTCCTCCTCATTCCCAAATACCGCTACAAAGCAAGGGGAGAACGAAGATTCGCAGTCCAGGGACCTCGGCAATGGAACGCTCTTCCGACTCACATCCGCATGGAAGAAAACCATCTGGTCTTCAGGAAAAAACTCAAGACCTTCCTCTTCTAAGAAGATGACAGCACAACACGCATTAGCGCCTTGAGACGATTCAGTTCGCATTTGCAGCTCTTTACAAATCATTCATTCATTCATTCATTCATTCATTCATACCATTGATGGGAAAATGTTCACATTTGCCACAATTTATGCCCCTAATACCAACCAACATACCTTCTTGGACACAGTCAAGAACAACTGGCAGACTTTAAGAAGGGCTCCCTGATCCTTGGGGGAGAATTTAACGTTAGTCCTGACCCTTTAATTGACACCTCTCATAGGCGACCTTCCCATTCTCATGAAACAAGAAAAGCCGCTCCAGGTGAATTAGTCTCTGGTTAATCCCCACACACACTAGTCAGGTGCTAGCCCAGCTCGCATGCTGTATAACATAAGAAAATGATTCCGGACGACTGCACTTCCAAAAATCTTTTTATTGAAGCTTCATATGACAATTGGTTGACAGATGGAGCAGGGGACAAAAAGGTAGACGCGTTTCGTGCAAATGTTAGCGCTTAGTCATTACCATTCTCATGCTTTCCTCAAACACTTTTGCAAAAGCCCTTCAGTCTCACCTTTTGATGGATAGCTGGAGAGTGCTTCACCCTTCAGATAGGAACTTCAGCTACTATTCTAAAGTCCACAAAGTCTATACCCGCAATGACCTCCTTTGTGTAGATCGTCCTACCCTTGAGTTTCTGCAGTCGGCATCCATTGGGAACATTACTGTCTCAGACCATGCTCCGGTTATGATCACCCTAGCCCTGCCACCTGACACCCATAGGGCCTGGTTGTGACGCCTAAATAAAAATCTGTTGGACGACACTGCGGTAGTCTCGGGGGTCACAGATGTCTTAACCCATTACTTTAAGGAGAATACTACAGAGGGCCTTAGCAAAGGGATTGTCTGGGAGGGTCATAAAGCAGTGGTGAGGGGGGAGCTGATCTCCTTAGGCTCTAAGCTCAAGAAGGCGTGCCAAGCAGATTTTAGGAGGGTACTTCAAGCTCTTCAACAAGCTGAACTTCGGAATAAGCATAGCGGAGACCCCTAAACATTGACGAGGCTGACTGAACTGAGAGAGCTGTTTTTGCGCTTGCTAGATCACCAAGTCCATAAGCAGTTGAGATACCTGTCTCATAAGTATTATGAGCACGGTAATAAATGTAGTTGTATGCTTGCGAGAGCTCTTCGAAAGAAACGCGCACAAACATACATACATAAGCTTCACTCTCCTTCTGGAGAGAGCGTGGCCCAGTCCTCTAAAATTGCCTCAGGGTTTTGGGATTATTATGCTGAACTGTATAAATTACATTCCAGTTTGCCCCCAGAAGCCCAAGCAGCTAGGCTGCCTGCTATTCAGGAATACTTGGCCGCTGCTGACTCCCCTCCCTTGACAGACGAACAGCGCTCCGCTTTGGAATCTCCGATTATGTCTGCTGAGATTGGGTTAACTGTGAAGTCATTGCCTAGCGGAAAAGCCCTGGCCTCAATGGGTTCACCAAGGCATTTTTTCCCCTTCTGTCAGACTTCATGTGCAGTTATTTCAGCTCCATAGCAGGTGGCAGTGCCATTCCCCCACAGGCACTGTTGGCTCACATCTCAGTGCTCCCAAAGGAAGATAAAGTCCCTACTGTACCCTAAAGCTATCATCCCATATCCCTCCTTAATGTGGATATTAAAATTCTGGCAAAATTGTTAGCGAACCAACTGAAACACCTTATGTCCCATATCATCCACCCAGACCAAATGGGATTCATCACAGGTCATAAAGCTAGAGACAATTCCATTAGAGCGATCCAACTTATTCACTGGGCTTGTAATGGTCGGGATCCTCTGCCCTGCATAATTTTATCAACAGATGCAGAAAAAGCAGTTGACAGCATTTACTGGTCATACCTGTGAGCGGTGTTAGAAGTCGGTCCTGGGGTTAGGTCCGAATATGTGACATGGATTATGGCTCTGTATTCAACCCCCAGCGCACAGGTCAAAGTTAATAAACTTCTCTCTTCACAATTCTTGATCAGGAATGGCACGAGGCAGGGGTGCCCTCTTTCACCCCTCCTTTTTGCTTTGGTACTTGAGCCTTTATTACGCACAGTGTGAGCGAACACAGATATTAAGGGTTTGCAGGTTGGTAATACTGAGCACAAACTGTCAGTGTATGCTGATGATGCGCTATTTCATCTTACAGACCCCTTGATCTCACTGCCAAACCTGATGCGAGAACTTAAACATTTTGGAACGCTCTCAAATTTCCAATTTAATTTCACAAAGGCGGAGATTCTTCCCGTTGAATTGCCTCCCCCCTCGGAAACTAATCTACAGGCTGCTTTCCACTTCACCTGGGCCAAATCTTCCTTGAGATACTTGGGCATTCAGCTCACGGATCGCTTTGATACCCTGTATGCTTCTAACTATAACCCACTACTTACCATGATTAATAGGGATCTATCACAATAGACTTAGACTGCTTTCACTTGATTGGGGCACGTAAATATTATAAAAATGAGTATTCCTTCACGAATACTCTTCTACCTGCAGATGATACCTGTGCCCCTGCCCAGAGGCTTCTTTACCCAATTGTCTAGCATGGTATGGAATTCACGAAAACCACAAATTGCTCTGAGAGTGCTGAGGTGCCCAAAACATGCAGGTAGATTGGGAATCCCAGACATACAGCGATACTACAGGGCTATTGGTCTTCACAGGATCCTGAACTGGAGCTTCCATACTTACTCTAAGCTTTGTATTTCTCCCTGGAGAAATACATGGCAGGTCAGAATTTATCCTACGCCCCGTGGCTGTTTCGGGAGCACAGGGGGTTGTCAGACATTACTTCCCCATTGACGACCCATGCTCTTGCAGTCTGGGATTGGCTCAATCCAATATTAGATTTAGCCCCTCCTGTGTCCCGACTGTCTTTGCTGGGGGGGTTCCTGTGGTTTCCTCCCGGAGAACAAATGGCATTTTTTGAGCCCTGGATAGACGATGATAATGCCAGCTGTGGTAAACTCCTGAGGAATGGTAAGCTGCTGACCTTTGAAACCCTGAAAGCTAGACATAGAGGTTCCCAGATGGATTTCTGGAGGTACAGGCAACTCCACCACTTTTTGAGGTTCATGGCCACGCTATATGGGATATTTCCTCTCTCACACCTTTGAACGCTTTTTTGTAGAAGAAGAGCTGGTTCCACATATGGTCTCGGAACTATATTGGCTGCTAGGTTCTGCTACCTCTGAATCTAAGCCTACATATATACGGGTCTGGGAGAGGGACTTAGGGCTTGAATTCACCACGGCTCAGTTGACTCACCTTTACCAGCTCACTCACTCCAGCTCTATTGATTCTAAAAAGCAGGAAACAAACTAGTGTGATTTTGTCACACTGGTATCGGGTACCAGCTGATCTGGCATGGATATACCCCTCTACTCCTGAGCACTGTTGAAGAGGCTGTGGTCACCGCAGTATGCAATGACACTTGTGGTGGGAATGCCCTGTAACCCTTTTGGGTAGACATCTAGTCTCAGATAAAGGTCATCTTAGGCCTGGACATTTCTCTTTCCCCGATTCATTTCCTCCTGCATGTCCCTTCCATCCCGATTAGCCAATACAAAGAAAAGCGTATTGCCCCATTTATTGAATGCAGCAAAGCGTTTGCTCCCAATTTATTGGAAGCGAACACATGTCCCTAGGACTGGATAGCAACTTTCAGAGGCACTTGTGTCCACTTTACCAGTGTCTGTTCATCTTGGCTGAACTACATTTATGATCCTGGGCAAATGTCCTCCAGCTTAGATCTGCTATTGCTGGAATTGGCAGAATCATCCCTTAGGAATCGTATTAAGCCATGCAAAAAGTGAGGAAAGGTCCATTCTTTGTTGGGATGCGACTCTCCCCATCTCCTTGAATACATTTTTTTGCTACTACAGGATGCCGGGCTTGGTGTTGGCGAGGGTATTTACGGCGAGAACCAAGGATTTCCTTCTCTTTTTTCCCTTCCTTTACTTTTTCTGTCTTCTCTTTGAACAACAATTACGTTTTTTGTTTTGGGAAATCTGGTTGCTGCACCAATTAACAAAGTATTAGCCTGATATATAGTGCCAGTGTCTTGCCACTGTAGGGGAAGCCACCTCTTCTGAGGTTGGTGCAGTTTCTTCCCCTCAGTGTTTATCATCTGCCTCAGGATGGCCCTGGTGAAGGTGATGTGTTGGGGGAGGCTTGATGAAGGCAATTTTTGCCCCCCACCCCTGACATTGTGGCCTGGCTACTCTATAGTTGCAATAGTATTCTCATTGGCATTTGCTGGCCGAGTGCTGATTAATGGGCTTACCTGTCAAGGTTCTTCTTTAATTTCTTTGCTAAATTTTTATGCCAGTTGGTGACAGCATCGTAGGGGCTACCCCCACTTCCCAATGGGGAGAGCCCTACTGTTACCTAGTTATTGAACCATTGTTCCTCGTTTTATTCTTTTGTTTATTATTTGAATAGCACATTTTCTACATTTTATACATGTTCTTCTAAGCCTATGGCTTTGGTCTATTGGAAATGTTTGATATTTTGTAAAACTTAAATAAAGATTATACAAAAGAGTGTACTTACACTAGGCGATCCATACAATGCTTAAGCCTGTTTAAGCTGTTTAAGCTGAAGTTCAGTTCATTTGACTAGTGTGATTGCTCCACATTGTGCTCGGGCACAGTTCAGCATAGCACGTCCTGGTCTGCTTGGAGATGTGGGCATGGCCACGGTACATTTAGACTCACCATGGTACACATCTGTGTGAGGCAGAAGCGATCAGGTAACTGTGCCTGGGCCTGGCAAAATACAGGGCACAGGCGAGCTAGGTAGGAGGAAAATTATGCTTTTGTATGGTACAAGACAACCATGCCTACTATGAGTACATCTCAAAGCTAGGTACACACTATCAGTATTTTTTTTTCTTTCAACCCGCTGGGTTGAAGAAAAAAAAAAAACTGAGGTGCTCAAGAGGAGCTCACTGTACTAACTATCCAATGTTAGTAGAGCAATCTCCCCCACTGAGCAACTGTGTTTTTATAAACACAGGGGGATTGCCCCCGCCCCCCCCCCCGCCAGAACACACCATCAGAACACACCATCAGTGCTCTCAGCCATTGGCTGAGAGCGTTGATTGTATGCCAATCGGCAGATAATTTTTTACAGAAGCCGGACGTTTGGTCGGCTTCAGTCGGACAGGCTGCTGTATACATAGGGCAAATGTTGGACGGTTTCTGTTGAAGCGACTCGACCCATGTGTAAGGGGCTTTAGTGTAAAACACTATTGATTCCAGATTCCTGTTAATGTCACAGTTTGGTTTAACCACTTAAGACCTGAAGCGATTGGACTGCAGCATCCTCTTCCTGTGACATGTGCAATGCAATTTTCCTTTTCTCTGTTCCCAGTATCACCAAACACAAACAAACCATCTAGGCAGGTTTGAATCTATTTGGTGAATGCATGAAATTTAAAAAGGTAAGCATATGGTGCTGGGGATAGGTGGAGGGACTAAAGGAAACCTGTTGCTTTAGCATGAATGGGCTAAGCATAGGTTTGCTTTAAGGAAAATATATAAAACTTCACTGTTATATTATGGAGTATGTTGCTTGACCGACATAACAAAAGCTAAAAAATACAACGGACACTGTATGTAATCAAAGTCTGCTGCCTTTCCTGTAATTAAACATAAACATATAATGTAAAACTGTTACAATTACTGGTTTTATTTTAGGACAACATTCACATCCCACACCGATCTGTGCTGTAAGCCGTCGTTTGCCCCAAATCTGCACTGCCAGCTCAGGCTCTCTGTGAATTTAATTGGCACTTGTGGAAAAGTAACAAGTTGTTTTCCTTGCTAAAATTGGCTTCTGTGGTTTACAGTCATTCACTGAAAAGAGGGAGCCTTTCTTGTCCCTTCTCAAGCGCCTTAATTACTTCTGATCCATCAGATGCCAGGAACTGTACCAAGCTTATTTAAAGGAAACCTGTGCTGAGAGAAATATGGAGGCTTCCTTTGCTGACCTTCACTTCTGAAAACACTGGGTGCCTGTTTGTAAAGTTGTTTAATTAGATTCCGTTTTTTTAGAAATTGTGCTTTAAAATATATATCTTTATTTCACCAAACTAAGCTTCATTGACATAAAGCCCAGCTCCAGCTAAATACAGCTGAGAATGTGGAAACTGGTCAGGTTTATTGCTGCTTGTGACACCGTTGGGGAGGTTTCCCCTCACATTTTGTTCTTGTGACACCAGGACAAGAATGAGTCAGATGGAGGTCACTAGGACAGATAGGCACAGACAGCAATAAAGGCCTCACTGAGGTCACAGACCTGATACCAAGGATTTGAATATTATGTATCCTAACCATGATATGTATCATGTTAGTTCCAGGTGAGTGAAATGCCAGGTAGTGAACTAAAGATTGGTATGAACGTAGGCAGTACCCAGGCTGCTTTGCACTTGACCATCTCCAGCAACTGGGTTACCACCAAATTTACAGGTGCCAGGACACCCCAGAGTCTCAGCTCAACCTGGTACTGTCCTGTAAGGATGGTGGCTGGAGGCCAGAGCTTCCCATCCTCCTAACTTCTGTCCCGTTCCCAGGAGTACTCACACACTGGGGTGGATAGGTTGGCACCCAAAGACGCATTTCTCACTCCTCTCCCCAGGCATTGTCTGTAATAAATACTTCTCTTAAATATTCACATAGAGGCCAAATCTTTTAAATTAACTTCTTTTACTATTCTAAGGCAGTAGTTGATACAGAATATTCCATATAATGGTAGATAATTCAACATTCCTGATAATGGATAAGGTATTAAAGGGTTTCATCTTTGGAGATGCTTATACCTCTGGTGAGGGTTTAAGTGAGTTTTCCGTAACCTCCATCATCAGCTCACCATCCCACCATTATTCTGTCCCCGGAGGGGAGAACACCAATTCCTGGCTTACTGTCCCTTGTAGAGCTATGCTCCATCTCAGGTGAGAATCACATTCTTTGCTTATGTGTTCTGTGCGGAGGACTCCTCAAGAATATTTTCTGCAAGCCTTCCTTATCTTAGGATTCTCTAAGCAAGACCCAGACCCATCTATAAAAGGGACTCCCAGAAGCCCGCCACAAAACGGAGGAGCAACTCTAAAAGGACCTAAGTCTGACACCACTTGCCTACAGCCCAAAAACAAATTAGCATATCAATCTGCTTACCTTCCAGCTCCCACCACCTGAATAAAAAATATTGCGGTTGGCCTCTCGCCTAATTATTGTGGTAATGCAAGTGTTTTAATGAGTTACTGCAGCAAACTGCAATGAACATACTGTGGGGTGGTCCCATTAATTTTGATTGCTAACGCCCTAAGCTATCTGATACCTGATGCACTTGCATTGCAGAGCACCAAAATGCATAGTAATGCAACACTATGCATAAATGGTGCACTGTATCTGCATAAATAGTGTAGGCCTTTTGGCTAAGATCAAGTGTAGTATCTGTTCTTATCAGTTTCCAGGAAGTGGCGCTTGTTTCCGTCCCTGATCTATGGCGAGATAGAGATGGGATGGCGGTTGCTATGCAAAACCTGCTGGAGTAAAAGTGACCTGGACGGTTCGTAGCCGAAAGGGAAGCCTTCTGATGTGGATGGAGAACCACGGGGTCTGAACCGGAGGGTCGGGACCCTGGCCTTCTGGCCTGGATTGGGGCAGATCTAGCTCCGGACAGTTATTCGGGAGAGAACGCTGGCTCCCCTTTCTCCCACCGGGGGAGCGGCCATTACTTCCCGAATGTAATTAGGTAGGAGGGACGGAACGACGGTGAAGCCTGATGGTAAAGGGCTCTCACCAAGCTTCCAGAACTCCATGCCTTTCTGCCTGGGGTGGTCTCTGCTGTGGTCTGGGCTGGTAGCCAGGGTTGGTCTTGAAAGCCTATGGAGTAGTGCCCCTGGAGTGGCAGTCTAGGGGTGCCATAAAATCACTGTGAGTGGCAGTCACTTTGATTTGAGGCACCACGGTCACTGCACCATAAACACGCTTTTTTAGCATCTGCCTCTTGGGCCGGGCCTTTTGGCTAGGACCAGAGGAATTTTTTATTCCTGGCCGGAGGGCCTGGTCATTGTTTTACACAATGGCCACCTTTTTCACTCTCCTCTCCACTATTCCTTCCCCACTTTTTATTTATTTTCTTTCTTTTTGATTGAATCCTATGTTTTTGTCACGTCTTGTACACGTTTGTCTCACTGTGTGATGAGTAAGGACGGGTCCTCGGGCCAGCCCTGAAAGTCTTGTGGAGGGGTAGACATGGCCTTCTGGCTTCATCTGCCCTGACCCATGGGGTCTCCCTTCGAGGGAGCCCCACCTAGTACTTGGGTGGGCTCTGCTTTGGCAGGCCTTCCAGAGAACGGGGTCTGTCTGGTTTCGGCCAGATAGACTATTGTAAGTACCTTTGTCCCCGTCTGGAGCCTAACGCCCCGGGGGATCAGGGAATTGGCACGTCTGTGTACCCGTTGCACTTTTTTGTGAGCACTCTTTATGTGTGTGCACATTTTTTATGCACCGGGTGAAGTTTTTGGGTGTGTTATGCACGCCATAGGCTTTCAATAAAAAAAAAAAAAATAGTGTAGGCCTGTTGTGGTACATTATTGTTAAATCCCCCTCAGACTGAATAGGTGTGATGTTTAAACCAGCGGTGTGACCTTACTAAAACTATATAAATAGGAAAAGCCGGCAACTCCATGTCTATATCCAAATTAAAACATTTATTGGTACATGTAAAAAGATACAAGGGCTGATGCATTTCAGCACACCACCACTGTGGTGCTGTGACCAAGGCGGTGTGCTGAAACGTGACAGCATTTGTATCATGGAGTTGCTGGATTTTCCTATTTTGTCTGTTGCCTAAGTGTTGTCCGGAGGACACAACAGCCTGAGCACCCTATCGTGGACTCTATTTCTACACTCAGAAGACTCCCTTGGTGTGAGCGCTGCATTCCTTATCATTTACTAAAATCATACTGCTTAAAACTCACCAGACAGTTGTAGCTCTACCCTCACAGGAGCTGCTGGTTACTTGTTCCCTCTGTTCCTGCTTAGCCGGGCAACACGCATTTTTATCTTGCATTCAGGCACAAGAAATCAGTCCATGGGCTGGTTTTTGTTGTTGTATTGGGAAAAACAACTTGTATAGGGTAATAGGGTATAAGGATGATGGGATGCCCAACTTGACTTGAAGAACAACAGATGAGAACAAACATCTTTCTCTATGTACAAAAAGAGATGAAGATCCTGGACTTTACTCCTTCCGGAATAAACAAAGTCTCTATGGATCAGTGGCAAAGTTCTTTATGAACTAGTAGCTCTCAGTCCTCTTTAATGCAATAGCACAGAGTTGCAAACTGTATGCAAAAATATCTTGTCTCCTCTGTAGAACTTCACCCAGTTCTGACACTTGCAGATACTTCCAGCTGCTTGACTACCAGCTCACCAGTGTTGCCAAACTACCAGACTGAAATTCACTGACACGACACTCAAAATTTACTGGCACAGCCAAGTTTTTACTTGCATTTTCCAAAAGTTATAAAATTACAGTTTTGATGGCAAATTTCAGCACCAAAGCTATAAACAAGTACAATATATAATTAGCAATGTGGTTTAAGATAGATATTAAGGTACAAAAACATATTTCTTATGTTATTTTCAATATAGTAAGAGCAGGTTAATATAACCCATCAGATTTTGTCACTTATGTCCGACTGGAGAGATCTCCCCTTAATTTCTGTTCCATCACATGTGCCACACCAGAAAGTGAGGGGAAATAACTGGCAGCCACCAAGATTACCAGAATTTATGTCCCCAATTCTAAAGACCTCCTGTCTCCATCACTCCATGACGTCACCTCCTGTCTCCATCAATCCATGACCTCCTGTCTCCATCACTCCATGACCTCCTGTCTCCATCACTCCATGACCTCCTGTTTCCATCCCTCCATCACCTCCTGTCTCCATCCCTCCATCACCTCCTGTCTCCATCACCTCCTGTCTCCATCACCTCCATCAACTCTTGTCTCCATCACCTCCTGTCTCCATTCCTCCTGTCTCCATCACTCCATCCCTCCTTCACCTCCTGTCTCCATTCCTCCTTCACCTCATGTCTCCATCCACCCTTCACCTCCTGTCTCCATCCCTCCATTTCTCCATTACCTCCTGTCTCCATCACCATTCCTCCTTCACTTCCTGTCTCCATCACCAAATCTCTCCATTACCTCCTGTCTCCATCACCTCCTGTCTCCATCACTCCATTCCTCCATTACCTCCTGTCTCCATTACACCATTCCCTCATTACCTCCTGTCTCCACCACTCCATTACCTCCTGTCTCCATTACACCATTACCTCATGTCTCCATCAATCCATTCCTCCATTACCTCCTGTCTCCATTACCTCCTGTCTCCATCACTCCATTCCTCCATCACCCCCCGTCTCCATCACTCCATCCTTTGCTTCATTACACAATTTCTCTGTCTCTCTGACCATCCCTCCATGCCTTGCTCCATCCCTTCATCTATCCATCTCTCTGTCATCCAATCTATACCTCCATTCCTTACTCTTTCCATCTCTCTGTCCATCTCCCTCCCTCATCACTCCACCACCCTGTTTTCTCAATCGTTCATTGACAGACACAGCCTTCTATCTTCAAAACGATAGGGTTATATCGCCTCCACAGGAGTAGGACTAGGCAGAAACAAAAAAGCAAAACACTTGACCACTCCCATGGGCCATCCACAATCAGTACATAACCCCCTCCCTGCTCTAAGCATTCAGTTTTTTTCTGCCTAGTCAGGAGTAAGGACTTGCCTGCTGGGATCGCTAGTCCTGGGAATTTTTGTTTGTTATTTTCTTTTTTTCCTGGATCTTTTTCCAGTGAGATCTACAATCAACTGCTGGACTGGATGATGGACTGGATACTTAGATCCAGGGGTCACCCCAGTCTGGCCAGCCAGGGCGTGCAGACCGCAGCTACGCGCTAGGTGGGCTGTGACATAGCCCCACTGGACAGGGGCTGACCCTGCGAGTTAAACGTCTCGCGAGGTCGCATATGACTGGGTCTCGGCCTGTGTCGCAGTGTTCCCCCACTTCAGTGGTGAGGAGGATCTGTCTGGGAGCGTTACCTGCGCAGTTCGCTGGAGAGGTAAGTAAGGAGTCACCTCCTCTCCTTCACCGGAGTGGTGTGGGACGCAGGTACTCCCTGGGGTGGTCGGTCCCTCTGGGGTTCTCCTCCACCCCCCCTTCCCCCTCTTTCCCGGGTGAGGGCCCAGATGACCCGCAGTGGTCTGGGGTGCAGGCTTCAAATCTGTAGCTTGGTTCAGTTCCCCCTTCTGGGTGGCCCCTCTTTTCCACCCTCGGGGTTTGTATTGGGGGGTATCTGGTGGTGAGGGAGGAAGGTGATTGGGGGTCCTGGGGTTACTTTAGGCCGTGGCTTTGTGGCCTACCAGCTGGGATCGGTTGGTCCCCCCACTCATGGCCGGCAGGTAAAAATTTAAGCTGTGGCCTAGCGGCCTACCGGCGGAGTGTGAGAATTTAGGCTCAGGGTCCATCCAGGGCTCAGGGTCGGCCTGGGCCGGCGACGGGCGTCCAAAAATTTAGGCCGCAGCTTTTGTGGCCTACCATGGTCCCCCCGCGGGGCGGATTGCTCCCAGCCAGAAATTTAGGCCATGCCTCTTGCGGCCTACTAGGCCGTGGCTACAGCGGCCTGCTAGGCCTTGTGGCGCCCCCCCCTTTCCTGAGGGGTGGCGCTGCGGGGGTTGGTGCCCCTGTGAGGGGCTCTGATCTGTGCCCCCTAAGTAATGGGCCACAGTTTGTTCCCCTGTGAGGGGCCACGGTTTGTGTCCCCTGTGAGGGGCCACGTTTTGTGTCCCTTGTGAGGGGCCACGGTTGTGTCTCCCATGAGGAGCCATGGTTTTGTGTCCCCTGTGAGGGGCTCCGATCTGTGCCCCCTGTGAAGGGCCCCGGTTTGTGCCCCTGTGAGGGGCCCCGGGTTGTGCCCCCTGTGAAGGGCCACGGGTTTTGTCCCCTGTGAGCGGCTACGGTTTTTGGCCCCTGTGAGGGGCCATGGTTTGTGCCCCTGTGAGGGGCCTCAGTCTGTGCCCCCGTGAGGGGCCCTGGTCTGTGCCCCCCGTGAGGTGCCACAGTTTGTGCCCCACTGAGAGGGGACACGGTTTGTTCCCCCTGTGAGGGGCCACGGTTTGTGCCTCCTGTGAGGGTCCACGGTTTGTGCACCCTGTGAGGGGCCCCGGTCTGTGCCCCATGTGAGGGGCCCCAGTCTGTGTTCCCTGTGAGGGGCCTCGAGGGTGCCCCCTGTGCAGGGCCTCAGTCGACACACTCTATGTGAAACTCGGAGGGGGGGGTCCCAGTGTGGGGACCCACAACCCCCCCCTACCTCCTCTGTTGAACTACCTTATCTGATTCTGCTGCATGGAGGTGACCATCCTGTGGGCTGGTGGCCACGCTCCCTATCCTGTCAGGGAGTGGGGATGACGGCTCAAAGGGGTGCTGGTTGTTGCATGTACATCTGTGCGGTGTTGACTAGTTCTGTATTTTGTGCATACACCTCAATCATTGTAGTAGTATGGACATATACATATCTAGATCTGAGAGATCTTACAACAAAGAGGTAGTTCGTTCCACAATACACAAAAATGGGGGAAGCAGCGGTGGCTGCAGGGGAGGGCCGGTACCCTCTTGGATAAACTGTTTTGTGTGGCGAAAGCATTCTCTTCTCTCTCTTATTTTGACAAATTTGTCCATGAAGACTGGGAGTGTAAAAAGTGCCTTTTGTATTTCCAAAAACGCTGGCTGTAAGGTACCCCTTTGGGGAGTCCCCCCTTCAGAGGGAGACTGTTACACCAGTAGTGAACCCCTCTGTCTCTAGGTTACTAGAGGCAACCATGGCTCCAATAGAGGAATAGAGGAATCTCTGGCTTCTAAGGGCCCAGCTGGCATACCTGGAGGGGGAGCAGAATCTCCCTGCCTTTGCGGCTTGCAGACCTATTGGGAAGACGCTGCAGTTTGTCCATTATGTCTCTTGACTGCAGTTCCCCTGGTTGCTGAGTCTGTTGCCTCAGTGGTGCTTAGACATGTATTTTGGGGGGTTACTCTGAATGACCTCTTGTCGCGTCTTGAGTTTTGTCAAATAATAAGATAGTTTTCCGGCTGTGTTCCTCCAAACAGTTTGTCTGTTGCTTCCAATAGTCGTCTGTCGCCAGACTGCTTGCTGTCCTCCGCGGGGGGTGTCCAACCCCCGTTGCTGCAGGGTGTGATTGTCCCGGTTCCCGTGCTGGGAACAGTGTCAGGGGTTTTTATTCGAACCTGGGCACAGTCTAAAAGATGGAGGCAGGGTACATCTAATTCTGTACCTCAAGGCCCTGACCTGCCTTGTGTGGGTACCGGAGTTCAGGATGGAGTCCGACCACACAGTGGTGGCACTCCATCATGGGGTCTTTCTGACTTCTACAACATCACAAATGCTTAAGCATTCTGTTATGTGCTCGACTCCAGCACCCCCTCAGTCTGCTGTGGGTGCGGAGCATTATCGGCACGTGGTGTGGTCCTTTGATCTGGCCACCACTCCTCGGGTGTTCATGAGGTGTTGGCCCTGGATCTAGCAGGGTTATGTCAGTGGGGTTTGGCGGTCCTGGGCTGCCTGGTCGATCTTCTGCGCCTATTTCTCGATTACACCAAGGAGCAATGTAGTTTCTATGCAGACTTTCTCTGATTTCAGGTGTTGGTGGTTTAGTGGTAAGCCTAGCTGCCTTCCAAACAGTTGACCTATACTATCGGAAGTCTGCTTTGGTCTGGCCAGAATGTTGATTTATCTGAGCCTGACTGGGCTTCAGCTCTGGCCAGCTTGTTTCTTCTTCTGGACAGACTCCAGAAGTGGCATGCGGTGTTTGTTTCATTTACTATCCGCTCCTCTGCGGATCCACTTGTGGATGTTGGGTCCGATGGTATCTAACCTTTTTTCTTTTTTGAGGCAAGGTCATTTGCACAGTTCCATGTGGGCTCCCTTTGGGGCGTTCCTGGCATAATGGGACAAATACCCATGGTCTCAGCAATCAGATTCGGCTGAGTCAGGGAACCAGAGGTTTCCTTGTCTGGGGGCTTCGTTCTATGCTTCTTCAGTGGGGAGGATCCTTTCTCCCCTTGTATTGGACAGGGTGACCACTAATACCAGTCTGTCCGGGTGGGAAGTTGTCCTGGGACTGAGCTCGGCTCGGGGTCATTGGACATCCGCACCACCGTGTAATATCCCGGAACTTCAATTGATCAGACTAGGTCTGGATCACGGACAGCTCGACTTGGGGGGCTCCCAGTATGGATCCAGTCAGACAGGCTACAGCGTTGGCTTATGTCCCTCACCAGTGTGGGCCAAAAAGGCTGTTGACGACCCTGGCTGTGGTCAGTATCCTTCTCTGGTGGGCAGAATGTCTAGTTCCGGCCCTTTTCGACGAACGCACTCCAGGAGTGGAATGCTGTCAGAAGGATACCCCAGTTGGCTAGGGTTGGGCCCGAGTTTCTTCAGGTTTGTCCTTGTTCCTTTTAGGTGGCTCCGTTTTTCCTATCTCCATTTATGGAGGGATGAGCAGGAATAGGCCTTGAGAACCATAGAGGGCCAGGTGTTGGCCTGGGGGTCTTTTTCAGCGTCTCCTGGTCTCGCACTCCCTGGTGCGTGCCTTTTTGGGCTAGGGATTAGACGTCCGTTTCCACCGGGGTGGTTTTCTTCCACCACCGTGGGATCTGACCTTGGTGTTTTCGGTTCCCCAAAGGCCTCTCTATCTTTCAAAATATTCAGGAGGTTCCACTGCTTATTCTGTCTTGGAAGGTGACCTCTTGGTGGCTATCACTTCTGCTCGCAGGGGGTTGTGAATGGCGGAGTTGTTTTGTTGTTCACCTTACCCAGGTTAAGGTGGTGCTTTGTCTTTCTTTTACATACTTCCATCCTTGGATTTCCACTTGAATAAGGACATTAGGTTGTCCCTGGCCGGCACATCCCAAGGAATTGGCTTATCTGGCCGGGATGTATTTTGGGGGATTCGGATGTAGTTGCCAGCCACTGAGTCTGTTGGGCTGGATAGTTCGGACAGATGATATCTCTGGGCTATCCTGTCAGGGATCGGTTTCCTCCTTTCCCGGTTATGGCGCATTCTTTTCAGGCAATTAGTGCTTCTTGGGCCATCTGTCATCAGGCGGCCGTTGCGCAAGTTGGCAAGGTGACCACTGGTCGTTGGTGTACATTTTCACAAGTTCTATGAAGCGGGTGGTTTGGCATCTGCAGATGCCTCTTTTGGCCGCAAGTTTTTTTTTTTTGCAGGCCACTGTTTTGAGGGTCTATTCCCTCTTGAAGGGGTATTGTTCAGGTTGGTTTCCAGCTTGTCCTGGGTAAAGTTTCTGTTACCTGGTTGGCTCTTGTATTAGCCTTGGGATTTTTTGTTTTCCCACCCCTCATGTTGGCACTGCTTTGGGATGTCCCTATCGTTATGAAGATAGAAGGCTGTGTCTGTCAATGAACGATTGAGAAAATAGGATTTTTTACTTACGCTAAAATCAATTTCTCTGAGTTCATAGACAGACACAGCACCCACCCCTCTATGGAGTTCTTTTGATGCTTCTGTTACTGCTTGCTACTAAACTGAATGCCTAGAGCAGGGATGGGGTTATATACTGACTGTGGACAGCCCATGGGAGTGGCCAAGTATTTTTTTTTCGTTTCTGCCTAGTCCTACTCCTGTGAAGGCGATATAACCCTATCGTTATGAAGATAGAAGGCTGTGTCTGTCAATGAACTCAGAGAAATGGATTTTACGGTAAGTAAAAAATCATATTTTTCCATTATTAACAAATAAAAATACTCTCGAGCGCTTCCATACCAAATGTGCTCACTACTTACTAAAAAGTATATGAATAATAAACACTTTAAGACCATCAGGCACAATAAATATTCAAATATATATTGATTAACAGTATAAAGACGCACACACTATACAGCAGCACTTTTTACATGCAAATCAGCCTGATCTATTATATTACTGGTGCTTCCCCTCTCCTGGCATGCTTGGATTTATAGTGCCCCAGCCACAGACACATTAGGTGGTAATGCAGGAGAGGAAGTTGTGTCTGTACTCTTGTAATAGGGAATAAGGCGTGCTGGGAAAGGGGATGGGAACATACAGCAGCAGCACACAGAGACAGAGTCGGAAAGAAAGCTCACCGGACACTATCGGCCAGCTCCGGGCCAGAACTGCATATGCACAGTTCCGAGCTGAGATTGTCACAGGCCGACAGGTTATTTTTTTTACTGGCAGGCTTTCCACCTTACGGGCTTTTACGGGCATGAAAAAAATGTCATTTTTTTATGGGCTGTTGGCAACACTGCAGCCCACCTGTCTGCTCTGAAGAACTCCCCAGGACAAGGGATCAGGATTTAGCACAACGCTGTCCTTGAAAAGTATGCAACGTCTGACAGTCTTTCCCCTTGTATGCCTCTGGGTGTGGTGGGGTACTCACACTGTCCTTTGCTTCCCACTGTGCTGGGCAAGAATCCTGTTCAGGCTTCCCATGCCTGCTTGGATGTTCAAAGGTAATAGAGATTCCTCTCTTAGGCTTCCTCTCCTTCCTTTCCTCAGCTCCAGCCTGGAGGCAGAGCCCCAGCCCGGGATCCATCTTCCACCTGACTCCCCTGCTGACCAGGCTCTACCATATTTAAGGGCTGACCTAGCCACCCTGCCAGGCCCTCTGCCTGGAGATTGGCCAGATTCCCCCAAGTATGCAGATCAGGACCACCTGGCCTTTGCCCACTAACTTCCAGAAATGTCTCCAAGCTTTTAGATCCAGGGGAAGGTACCAGAGACCTGCCCTGTAGAACCATCCAGCCTGACCGACACTAATGTGACCTAATTACAAACTCACACAACTAGCATGAGTTAACAAACGACATTTACCTACACTATTGCACATTAGAGGGTGTTATACAGTTATAAATCAATACAATGTGCTTTACAAATGTGTATTATCCTCTGCTTGCTTCAGACTCAAGTGGAGGGCTATTGAAATGAGTAAAAATCAAAGACCAGAAGAGAGGGCTACAGGCTTTCATTATTGTACTACTCTCCAGCCTTTCGGCCAACAAACTGCCTCCTGCTACAACCAAATATTTCTAATTTTAATTTTGACTCATCAGTCTAGAGCACCTGCTGACATTTTTCTGCACCCCAGTTCCTATGCTTTCATGGATTGTTTCCACATCCTATGCACAAAAACATATCAACTGGGGTGCAGAAAAGTAGCAGCAGGTGCTCTGTTGAGTCAAAATTTGAAGTATTTGGCTGTAGCAGGAGGCAGTTTGTTCACTGAAGGGCTGAAAATAGGTACAACAATGAGTGTCTGCAGGCAGCATTGAAGCATGGTGGAGGTTCCTTACAAGTTGGGGCTGCATTTCTGCAACTGGAGTTGGAGATTTGGTATAGCATTGGTAAGAAAACGAATGCAGCACATCTAAAAATTAGCTGCGATTTATTACATTTTTCTTTTTGGTTTAATACTGCTTTAGGTTGCCTGCACCGAAGAACAGTAATACATGTTATCAGACAGATTTACAATTTAAAGCTCATGGCTTACTTCCTAATTCCACTGCTCTGCCATGTCTGCACTAATAGAAAATATTTTCTGACCTCTTCACTTCATGTGAGTTTAAGTGATAAAATCTGGCAACCATACCGATAAATCTTGCATAAATGTTTGTAAAACTATCAATCATCTGTCCGGGAATACACAATAACCATCAGAAGTCTTTGCTAAATGAGAGCAGTCTGCATTTTCTATTAGATCAACATCTGATTTTGTAAGAATCTTGTATGATGGATCTGTCGCTGTTTTTTTGACTGATGACTATCTTTATCCTACTTCTCTTTTTCAGAAAATGATTCATCCTTGTTTTCGATTATTTCATATCATACAAAATGATCGCCTAGCATGATAGCAATAACAGTCCTTCATCGCACAGTCTATATATCTCCCAGTTAAAAAAGAGTTTTAAAGTTTTTTTAACCCCTTCCCACCGAGCGTACGCAGATGTGCGTACTCGGCTTTCGGGGGTTATACCGGGATGATGCCCGCAGCTGCAGTACCATTTTTTTAGAGCGGGCGATCGGCTATCCAAGTATAACAACTGATGCGGCTAAAAGCCACTCGGCTGTTATACCGGTGGAGCGGGAGGGGAGATCCCCCCTCCCGCTGCCTCCCGACGCTCTTACCGGGCCTCCCAATCCACCGGGAGGCCCGATCACCAATCTGCCACCTCCGGCTGCTGACAGTCCGGAACGAAGCTGTGAGTGGCTTCGTTCCAGCCTTCTAATTGTAAACATGGAAGCGACGTCATGACGCCACTTCCTGTTTACTTGGCTGCCAATGGCTCCGGTTTTAAAAAAATATACAGTATTCAGAATCGCCGTTTTCGGCGATCTGAATACTTTGAAGTGCAAAGGAAGGATGGGGGGTCTTTTAGACCCCCCGATCCCTCCATAAAGAGTACCTGTCACCACCTATTACTGTCACAAGGGATGTTTGCATTCCTTGTGACAGCAATAAAAGTGATCAAATTATTATTTTTTTAAAACAATTTCTAAATATAAAAATAAATAAAATAAATAAGAAAAAAACATGTTTTAAAGCGCCCCCATCCTTGCGAGCTCGCGCAGCAAAGAAAACGCATACGGAAGTTGTGCTCACATATGTAAACGGTGTTCAAATCACACATGTGAGGTATCGCCACGATCGTCAGAGCGAGAGCAATAATTCTAGCACTAGACCTCCTCTGTAACTCTAACCTGGTAACCATAAAAAAAATTAAAGCGTCGCCTATGGAGATTTTTAGGTACCGTAGTTTGTCGCCATTCCACGAGTGCGTGCAATTATAAAGCGTGACATGTTTGTTATCTATTTACTCGGCATAACATCATCTTTCACATTATACAAAAAATTAAAGCGTCGCCTATGGAGATTTTTAGGTACCGTAGTTTGTCGCCATTCCACGAGTGCGTGCAATTATAAAGCGTGACATGTTTGGTATCTATTTACTCGGCATAACATCATCTTTCACATTATACAAAAAAATTGGGCTAACTTTACTGTTTGTTTTTTTTTTATTTCATGAAAGTGTCCCTTTTCCCAAAAAGTTGCGTTTAAAACAACGCTGCACAAATACTGTGTGATAAAAAATATTGCAACAATCACCATTTTATTATCTAGATTCTCTGCTAAAAAAAATATATATATATATAATGTTTGGGGGCTCTAAGTAATTTTCTAGCAAAAAATACGGATTTTAACTTGTAAACATCAAATGTCAAAAATAGGCTTAGTCATATTAAATTAAACTACAAGCTCTGCTCAGCAGTTCTACTTCCTGAGGATCTATTTGCAGAACTTTTGAAGTAAGCTAACTGTAAGGGCCCTTTCACACTGGGGCAGTTTGCAGGCGCTATTGCGCTAATAATAGCGCCTGCAAACCGACCCGAAACAGCCACTGCTGTCTCTCCAGTGTGAAAGCCCCGAGGGCTTTCACACTGGAGCGGTGCGCTAACAGGACGGGAAAAAAAGTCCTGCTAGCAGCATCTTCGGAGCGTTGAAGAAGTGGAGTATACACCGCTCCTTCACCGCTCCTGCCCATTGAAATCAATGGGACAGCGCGGCTATACCGCAGGCAAAGCGCCCTTTGCCGTGGTTTTTAACCCTTTCTCATCCGCTAGCGGGGGGTAAAACTGCCCCGCTAGTGGCCGAATACCAACGGCAAAGTGCCGCTTACAATAGCGGTGCTTTACCGCCGATGTCGCCCCCGACACAGTGTGAAAGGGGCCTTAGTGCTTGTTCACACCATACCTGCATAAAATTTGATGGGAACTGATGGGAAAACCGACATCAGTTTCACATCAGTTTCCATCCGTTTTCATGGATACTGACATCAATTTTCATGCGCGTCAGTTATGTGCCCTATTCACACCAATGTTGATGTCATGTCAGTTTTTTCCCGTGCAGAGAAAATCTGCATGTGATACCAGTGTTGTGAACAGGGCACATAGAGAACAATTGTTTTTTTTGTGCCCTTACAGAACACGTGCAGAAAAACTGACGTCTCTGCATCATGGTGTGAACAAGGCCTAACTCTGTAAGGGCTATCGCACATGCACCAGCTGAGCCCATTTAACGTAACTACCACTGTATTTTCTCCACCCATGCAGCTGCCCCTCCAGTTACACTAAACGGGCACAGCTGGCTCATGTGCAAGAGCCCTAAAATTCTTTTGGCCACAACAATTGCATTTGTGGTATAAGCTGACTGAAGAGGTGATGTTTATTACAGGGAACTTATGCTGCATCTTTTCCATATTATGATCTTTATCCGAAGAAATGTTAATTTCACCAAATGGAGCTTCTTGAGGCTCAAACCCCCCCCACAAAAAAATGGATACATACTCTTTATTTTCATATTTTTACAAGAGGCTGAGAAGTGCCATTTTTCATTCTTTGCCCAAGTTGGAGTTGGGCTTTAATGACTAATGCCGCGTACACACGAGCGGAATTTCCGTCTGAAAAATCTTGGATGGTTTTTCCGACGGAATTCCCCTTAAGCTTGCCTTGCATACACACGGTCACACAAAAGTTCTCTAAACTTTTGACCGTCAAAAAATCGGTGACGTACAACACTACGACGAACCGAGAAAATGAAGTTCAATGCTTCCGAGCATGCGACGAATTGTTTCCGAGCATGCGTTTCTTTTGTGCGTCAGAATTGCATACAGACGAACGGAATTTCCGTCAAGAAAAATAGAGAACCAGCTCTCAATCTTTTGCTGACGGAAATTTAGACAGAAAAAGTTGGATGGAGCATACACATGGTCGGAATATCCGACCAAAAGCTCCCATCACCCTTTTTTTGATGGAAATTCCGCTTGTGTGTACGGGGAATAAGAAAACTTTATTGTTTTACTTTTGGATAGTTCTGTTAAGTTTTTGTTTCTAGCTTTGACCCCATTGGAAAGGTTTTCCTTCACTTCCTGTCCCTGTCACATCTAAGCTATTCCTGTTGTCAGGAATAAAAAAAAATCAGTTTTAACCCATCTTCACCTTACTTGTTTATATCCCTGTTTAAGTGAAATCTATCTAATTTGGACAACCTAACAAAGTCTCTAAATCCATGGTACCAATACATGCCCTGCGTGCCACATGTGGCCTGCCAGCACTGTACATGCGGCCCGTGGCATCTTTTGCAGTGCTGGCCACATTGAATGCTAGCAGAGACTAATGGAGAGGGAGTGCTACAGAGCAACAGGGGAACGAAAAAGAATATAAAAAGTTAAATGAATAATTCAGTTAATTTAATCATTTTAAAACTCAAACTGTCTTCTGTTAAATTCCTCTGTGTTAGGTGCCTTTCGCGCTTTACCACACACATGTTAACCACTTAAGCCCCGGACCATTTGGCTGCCCAAAGACCAGAGCACTTTTTGCGATTCAGCACTGTGTCGTTTTAACTGACAATTGCGCGGTCGTGCGACGTGGCGCCCAAACAAAACTGACGTCCTTTTTTCCCCACAAATAGAGCTTTCTTTGGGTGGTATTTGTTCACCTCTGCGGTTTTTATTTTTTGCGCTATAAACAAAAAAATAGCGACAATTTTGAAAAAAAACGCATTATTTTTAACTTTTTGCTTTAATAAATATCCCCCAAAAAATATATAAAAAAACATTTTTTTCCTCAGTTTAGGCCAATACGTATTCTTCTACATATTTTTGGTAAAAAAAAATCGCAATAAGCGTTTATTGATTGGTTTGTGCAAAAGTTATAGCCTCTACAAAATAGGGGATAGTTTTATGGCATTTTTATTAATAATTTTTTTTTTACTAGTAATGGCGGCGATAAGCGATTTTTATCGTGACTGCGACATTATCGCGGACAGATCGGACACTTTTGGTGCGATTTTGGAACCATTCACATTTATACAGCGAACAGTGCAATTAAAAATGCATTGATTACTGTGTAAATGTGACTGGCAGTGAAGGGGTTAACCTCTAGGTGGCGCTGTAGGGGTTAAGTGTGTCCTAGCGAGTGATTCTAACTGTGGGGGGGAGGAGCTATGTGTGACACGACACTGATCACCGCTCCCGATTACAGGGAGCTGTGATCAGTGTCAGTGTCACTAGGCAGATCGGGGGAAATGCTTGTTTACGTCAGCATTTCCCCGTTCTTCCTGTCCACGAGACAATCGCGGGTATCCCCACGATCACACTCACGGAGGTCACGTCGCACCCGCAAACCGTTTCTTACAGGGCAACATACAGGTACGTTAATCTGCCTGTACGTGCCCTTCTGCCGACGTACATCGGCGTGAGCCGGTCGGCAAGCGGTTAATGCACAATATTTTTTGGGTTAAAGGCTTCATTCACACTTGTATAACTCCAAAGTTTGCGCCGACTTTGGAGTGCAACTTTGATGTAACTTTGACACAGCTTTGAATGGGTGCAACTTGGATATGACTTTTGCTTTGACCAGTGATAATGGACAGCTGTTGCACAACTGTTGCATTGTATAACATTCAGGTATGAATTTCATCAACTTTTGAGGGTTAACATTGAAGCCTACAACCCTCCAGTTGCATGAAAGTCAGATCAAAGTAGTGCATGAACTACTTTGAAGTCTCTGCAACTTTAAGTCGCACATATATGAATGGTTATCATTGGAAAACATGGGGAATGACTTGTCATGCGACTTTGATGTCCGAAGTTGCATGACAAGTCGCACAAGTGTGAATGGAGCCTCCAATACACCACAACACACAAATAAAGTCTGTTGTCCACTGTTGTAATTGCATGTTGGGGTGCCATTCAAAATGAAAGGCACTACACAAAGGTCTCTAGAGAGCTATCTCTGTTGGATTGATTTGCAGATGGTGTTTGACAACTGGTGAGGAGGTGTTATGTTACCTTCTCATTGCCTTTTTAACCCATAAAAATCCCGCAACACCTCTCCACAACCATGTGCATTGCACGCATTTGTGGCCTGGTCCCATTCAATTTAATAGGTTGAGTTCAGTTCCACCCACCAAATGTGATTGAAGAATAATTTTTGTTGGGCTGCACCACAAAGCCTCGCCTCATGTGTGCACCCCCATCTGTTGCCTTTGATGCCTAAAGTGGAACTTTACTAAAGCTGGCCATACACCTATAGATTATCTGTAGATTTTCTATGGTTAGATGGAAAAAGTGGAAGATTCCTCCATCCACACAGTTTAGCGAACATGGAGAAATCTGTTGCACTTTTTCCATCTAACCATAGAAAATCTGCAGATAATCTATAGGTGTATGGCCAGCTTAACACTGGACCGTGCAAAATCTGGTGCAACTGTGCATGGTAACCAATCAGCTTCTAACTTCAGCTTGCTCAGTTAAGCTTTGTAAAAAAAAACTGGAAGCTGAAAACTTGTCAGGAAAACTTGTCATAAGTAACTCATACTGATAGCAGAGGAATGAAGCAGTGGACAGAAATAACGCTTAGTGCTCTGGATTGATACAAGTACACACTATAGAGGGATATTTGCTTTGTTCATATTTTATGTCT
This sequence comes from Aquarana catesbeiana, assembly GCF_042186555.1. Classification (NCBI taxonomy): domain Eukaryota; kingdom Metazoa; phylum Chordata; class Amphibia; order Anura; family Ranidae; genus Aquarana; species Aquarana catesbeiana. Next base: position 312,543,852 of record NC_133326.1, on the reverse strand, counting down.
GAGGTTTACAACCACTTTAAGGACCGGCAGTAATTCTTTAAGAATCTGTTGCAGCCATAGTAACAGATTCTTAAAGTACCTGAATTTTTCGCCAGTAGTTTTAGAGGAACCTTTCACCAAAAAAAATTGTAAATGCTTAATGCCGCGTACACACGGGCGGACTTTTTGACCGGACTGGTCCGACGGACCGAATCTGGCGGACAATCCGACCGTGCGTGGGCTCCATCGGACCTGCAGCAGACTTTTTCGGTCAAAAATCTGACAGACCTTAGATTTGAAACATGTTTCAAATCTTTCCGACGGACTCGAGTCTGGTCGAAAAGTCTGTATGCTAGTCCGATGGACAAAAAACGACGCTAGGGCAGCTATTGGCTACTGACTATCAACTTCCTTATTTTAGTCCGGTCGTACGTCATCACATACAAATCCGTCGGACTTTGGTGTGATCGTGTGTAGGCAAGTCCGTTCGTTGGCAAAGTCCGATAAACCGTCGGGCCAGTTGAAAAAGTCCGCCCGTGTGTACACGGCATTATTGAATTCCCTAGATTGGGCAACTTATTTGTTCCTTCCTCTTGCTATTTATCACCAGATGAGGTTAATTTAGCAACCAGGTCTAATAATCACATGAAAACTACAAGAAGGCGCTGGTCTCTGATATTCGGATTCAGGCAGCCATGGGAGGGAAACTATCTCCTGGAATGATGGGTGATAATTTAGCTGCCCATCCTCGCCCAGTATCCAGGACAATCCCCTTCCAGGAGTACCCCATAGTACACTTGTGGTACTTCAAATCTGCCACTCTTCTTCATAGAAGCCTGAAGAATCAAGACCTGCTCACAGGAAGATAATCCAGCAAGCTGTAATAGATCACATCACCATCAAATGCCTGAGCTCATCATTGCTTATTATGACCCTCCGGGACATGGGTAATGGCCCAAAAACTATGAACAAGGTTAAAATCAAGAGCATCGCTTTTTTTTTTTTTTTTAGCAGTTTATGGTCGTCCTTCTGTTCCTGTCATATTGCTGCCTCTGACATTAAAGTGATTGTAAGCGATCACCTTGCAAAACAACTCATTCCATTTAAAATAGAAATGAAAGGCACAACATTTGTGTATAGATATAAACAAAATTATACATACCTTCTTTTCTTCTTCTTTATAAGTGATCACATACCCTTTGTTCTCAGCTGTATAAGAGCTAGGGGGGGGGAGCAGCTGATCATTGGAGGAGAGCAGGCTGAGTTCCCAGCATAGGCTAGAAAACTGACCTCAGTGTGTTCTCCTGCTTAGTGTGGTCAGTTTTTAATAAAAGAAAGCAGAGGGACTGGCAGGAACACCAGGAATTTCACAAAAAGGAAGCAATACAAAAGAAGAAGATACATTTTCATCCAAGTACATGGTACAGCAGGCACATATCAAGAATATCAAATGTTGGGTTTACATATTATTTCATTTTTGTAATGAGTGGCCATTACTTTTTGCATAAAAAGGAGTGAGGGTTTTGTTAGGATTGTTTGTATATACTGTATATTCATTGCATGCAAAGTCGTGTTTATGTGGGGAAGGGGTCCATAAGCTTTCATTGATACTTAAAGGGGTCTGTGACTCAAAAAAAGTTAAAAGATTAGGTCACCTTTTGTAACATCCTTATTTAGGGTATAACATGTAACATGCATAACCAAGTGACAAACTGTAAATTAATAACTCGTATTGTTATATAAATGGTTAATTTAAATAATAAAGTAACTTGTGATGATATGTGTTTGCTGTTGTTTTGTTTTGCTGCATTTACACATATCATCACAAGTCACTTTATTATTTAAATTAAGTCACTATTATTAACCATTTATGTAACAATACGAGTTATTAATTTATAGTTTGTCACTTGGTTATGTATCATAAAAGAAACCCGAAGGTTAACGCTGCGCTAAAAGAAAAACGATAAGAATTATAAAACATAAAAAAGAATATAGAAAAAGCTGCCAGCACCAAAAAGTCCAATACTAAACTCTAATGAATTAAAATAAAATAAGGGTGCAGCCCATCAATGTATCAATCCCAGACGGAAACAATGTTTCGGGCAGGTGAGAAGCCGTCTGGGATCGATACATTGATGGGCTGCGGCAGGAGGTGATCTGTGACAGTTTTCTGAGTACCACGATCTCAACTGTGGATGTCGGCATAGGTTAGTGGGAGACCTGAATTTCCCAAATGCCTGGTGAGACTACTTGTATGGTGGTCATCTATAGTTGGTAAGGAGCCTCAATTCTCACTTGGGTGTGAACTACCTTAGATGCTGGACTTCACCACATCTCCCTCGGAGCATCACTTTCACTTTGTATATATTTTTTTAGCTTGGAATTTTCCTTGCACCATTTGTAATTGGGACTTTTTTTGCACTATTTGTAATTGGGATTTTTCTCTTCTTTCCAGTGTTCGGTCTATGAGATTTCTCACTGTTTTTCACTTTTTTTATATTTAATTGCAATAATTTTTTGTGATATTTGTTGAATTTTTGAGATATCTGCCTTAGTTTTCTATGTGAGACTTGTTTTCACCATTACTTTCATCAACATTTTATTTTCATTTATGTGTTTGTTGTGTTATACCTGTAGTTAGTTGAGCTATCACCCTTAGTCACTTTTGGCGTGCTAGTTGTCTCAGCTTTTACAATTTACTTTATTTTTTGAGAATTTGTTCACCATCACCCTTTTTGCATTTATAATTTTATATTATTTTTCTAGCGCTGTACCCTTATTTTATTTCACTTGGTTATGTATGTTATTTTTGACAGTGTATCTATTGCTTCGATTTGATGAGACTTTGGTGGCACTTCGATGGGGCTTTGGGGCTTTGATGAGCCTTTGGTGGGGCTTCAGTGAGGCTTCGTGGGGCTTTGGTGGACCTTCGTGGGGCTTCAGTGGGACTTCGATGAGGCTTTGGTGGAGCTTCGATGGAGCTTCGATGAGCCTTTAGTGGGTCTTTGGTGGGGCTTCAGTGAGACTTTGTGGGGCTTCGGTGAGGCTTCCGTTGGGCTTTGGTGGGGCTTCCATGAGGCTTCAGTGAGGCTTCGATGAGGATTTGGTGGGGCTTTGATGAGGCTTTGGTGGAGCTTCGAGGAGCCTTTGGATTCGGTGGGGCTTCGGAGAGGCTTCGTGGGGCTTCGGCGGACCTTTAGTGGGGCTTTGGTGGAGCTTCGATGGCTCTTCAATGAGCCTTTAGCGGGGCTTGGGTGAGGTTTCATGGGGGCTTCGATGAGGCTTCGGTGGGGCTTTGGAGAGGCTTTGGTGGAGCATTCGATGGAGCTTTGATGAGCCTTTGGTGGGTCTTTGGTGGGGTTTCAGTGAGGCTTCGTGGGGCTTTGGTGGGGCTTTGATGAGGCTTTCTTTGGGCTTCGGTGGGGCTTCGATGAGGCTTCAGTGAGGCTTCGTGGGGCTTCAATGCGGCTTCGATGAGGCTTCAATGGGGCTTCGAGGCTTTGGTGGAGCTTTGATGGGGCTTCGATGAGCCTTTGGTGGGGCTTCAGTGAGGCTTCGGGGGGCTTCGATACAGCTTCGATGAGGCTTTGGTGGCTCTTTGGTGGGGCTTTGTGGGGCTTTGATGAGGTTTTGGTGGGGCTTCAATGAGCCTTTGGTGGCTCCTTGGTGGGGCCTTGGTGGGGCTTCGATGAGCCTTTGATGGGTCTTTGTGGGGCTTTGATGAGGATTCGTTGGGGTTGTAAGCTAGTTTTGCCATAGACTTCTATGGAGGCTTTGAAGACGTTTTGAAGCACCACTAAAGTGACATTGGGGAATAATTTTTGAAGCGAAGCTGAAGTAAGGCAAAGCAAAAGCAAAGTGTAAACTATTTTATTTAGTGACAGGAGCTTTGACTAGCGTTCAGAGAGCTTTAACAAAGCGTGTCCGAAGCCTTGTTTTGAAGCAAGCCGAAGCAAGTGTAAATGAGCCCTTAGGAAGCCCTGCCGTGGTGTGAATGCCTCCCTTGTCTTGTAGAAGAGGAGCTGTGCACACACCTGCGGTGCTGGCAGATGTAAGCCCATGCTGCGGGCGGCAGGTGGCGCTGTGGAAGCTGCATTGGCTCTCCATAGCGGATAAACAAAAGAAGGCGGAGCGCGATGTGCCTTGGCCGGCGTCAGGCTCCGCTCTCCTACTGCTGCCTGTCAGAGCGGCTGAGCCGGTGTGTAGACACACAGACACACAGACACACGGACAGACGGAGGGACCGGCAGGCAGCCGCTCTCATCCTCATCAGCACCGCTGTGCCCTGCTCCTGTATACATGCATACACTCCGAGCATCCTCCAAGCAGCACCCCGGATAGGAGCATCATCACCCCCCCACCATAGAGAGGAGCATCACCCGGTCCTGTCACCCCCGGACACAGAGGACTCCCCGGACCAGGCACTGGGGAGGACTCCATCACCAGGGACAGCTAAGGATGGCTATGGTCCCCGGGATCCATCCTTCATAAGAAGCGCAGTGTGTGTCAGTCTATCACAGGATCACCCACAGCAGGACAAGTCCTTCAGGAGCAGCCCAGTGCTCCATCCATCCATCCATCCATCCATCCATCCACACCCTGCAGACCAGCAGCTCAGCCTGGCTTGCTGCCCCCATCCCCCCCGCACTATGAAGCAGGCTCTGATGGAGGTCATGAGGATGAATCGGATCTGCAGGATGGTGCTGGTCACTTGTCTGGGATCCTTCGTCCTGGTCATCTTCTATTTCCAAAGTATGTTACATCCAGGTAAGACAGGCCTTCCATGGGGGGGATGGGGATCAATCACACATCACACCCTGCCTGGACGATCTTATGGTGTATGGTGGGGAGATGAATGAATCATTCATGACAGATCAGTCCAATCTAGCAGCCAGATGGAACCTTCAAGGAGCCAAGTGACATGTGCTTCTGTTGACAACAATAGACACATAAAGTTGGCCACTGGCTCTCCTTGTTGGCTGAGGTTCCTGTGCCGTCTGGCCTCGTTGGGTTTTCAGAAATCTACATTTTATACTTCTGATTTGTGTTTTTTTTCCCCCTTAGTTGTTGGATTTGTTGTGATCAGTATGGGCATTGCGATAACTGTAATGATTAGAAGGGAATTTACTAAAACTGGAACAGACAGAATCTGGAGGGATTGTGCGTAGGGCTTGATTTACTAAAACTAGAGCAGACAGAATCTGGAGGGGCTGTGCGTAGGGCTTGATTTACTAAAACTAGAGCAGACAGAATCTGGAGGGGCTGTGCGTAGGGCTTGATTTACTAAAACTAGAGCAGACAGAATCTGGAGGGGCTGTGCGTAGGGCTTGATTTACTAAAACTATAGCAGACAGAATCTGGAGGGGTTGTGTGTAGGGCTTGATTTACTAAAACTGGAGCAGACAGAATCTGGAGGGGTTGTGTGTAGGGCTTGATTTACTAAAACTATAGCAGACAGAATCTGGGGGGGGGGGGCCCTGCGTAGGGCTTGATTTACTAAAACTAGAGCAGACAGAATCTGAAGGGGTTGTGCGTAGGGCTTGATTTACTAAAACTGGAGCAGATAGAATCTGGAGGGGTTGTGCGTAGGGCTTGATTTACTAAAACTGGAGCAGACAGAATCTGGAGGGGTTGTGTGTAGGGCTTGATTTACTAAAACTATAGCAGACAGAATCTGGGGGGGGGGCCCTGCGTAGGGCTTGATTTACTAAAACTAGAGCAGACAGAATCTGAAGGGGTTGTGCGTAGGGCTTAATTTACTACAACTGGAGCAGATAGAATCTGGAGGGGTTGTGCGTAGGGCTTGATTTACTAAAACTGGAGCAGACAGAATCTGGAGGGGCCGTGCGTAGGGCTTGATTTACTAAAACTGGAGCAGACAGAATCTGGAGGGGCCGTGCGTAGGGCTTGATTTACTAAAACTGGAGCAGACAGAATCTGGAGGGGCCGTGCGTAGGGCTTGATTTACTAAAACTGGAGCAGACAGAATCTGGAGGGGTTGTGCGTAGGGCTTGATTTACTAAAACTGGAGCAGACAGAATCTGGAGGGGCCGTGCGTAGGGCTTGATTTACTAAAACTGGAGCAGACAGAATCTGGAGGGGCCGTGCGTAGGGCTTGATTTACTAAAACTGGAGCAGACAGAATCTGGAGGGGTTGTGTGTAGGGCTTGATTTACTAAAACTGGAGCAGACAGAATCTGGAGGGGCCGTGCGTAGGGCTTGATTTACTAAAACTGGAGCAGATAGAATCTGGAGGGGTTGTGCGTAGGGCTTGATTTACTAAAACTGGAGCAGACAGAATCTGGAGGGGCCGTGCGTAGGGCTTGATTTACTAAAACTGGAGCAGATAGAATCTGGAGGGGTTGTGCGTAGGGCTTGATTTACTAAAACTGGAGCAGACAGAATCTGGAGGGGCCGTGCGTAGGGCTTGATTTACTAAAACTGGAGCAGACAGAATCTGGAGGGGTTGTGCGTAGGGCTTGATTTACTAAAACTGGAGCAGACAGAATCTGGAGGGGTTGTGCGTAGGGCTTGATTTACTAAAACTGGAGCAGACAGAATCTGGAGGGGCCGTGCGTAGGGCTTGATTTACTAAAACTGAAGCAGCCAGAATCTGGAGGGGCCGTGCGTAGGGCTTGATTTACTAAAACTGGAGCAGACAGAATCTGGAGGGGTTGTGCGTAGGGCTTGATTTACTAAAACTGGAGCAGACAGAATCTGGAGGGGCCGTGCGTAGGGCTTGATTTACTAAAACTGGAGCAGACAGAATCTGGAGGGGCCGTGCGTAGGGCTTGATTTACTAAAACTGGAGCAGACAGAATCTGGAGGGGGCCGTGCGTAGGGCTTGATTTACTAAAACTGGAGCAGACAGAATCTGGAGGGGTTGTGCGTAGGGCTTGATTTACTAAAACTGGAGCAGACAGAATCTGGAGGGGCCGTGCGTAGGGCTTGATTTACTAAAACTGGAGCAGACAGAATCTGGAGGGGCCGTGCGTAGGGCTTGATTTACTAAAACAGGAGCAGACAGAATCTGGAGGGGCCGTGCGTAGGGCTTGATTTACTAAAACTGGAGCAGATAGAATCTGGAGGGGTTGTGCGTAGGGCTTGATTTACTAAAACTGGAGCAGACAGAATCTGGAGGGGCTGTGCGTAGGGCTTGATTTACTAAAACTGGAGCAGACAGAATCTGGAGGGGGCCGTGCGTAGGGCTTGATTTACTAAAACTGGAGCAGACAGAATCTGGAGGGGGCCGTGCGTAGGGCTTGATTTACTAAAACTGGAGCAGACAGAATCTGGAGGGGCCGTGCGTAGGGCTTGATTTACTAAAACTGGAGCAGACAGAATCTGGAGGGGTTGTGCGTAGGGCTTGATTTACTAAAACTGGAGCAGACAGAATCTGGAGGGGCCGTGCGTAGGGCTTGATTTACTAAAACTGGAGCAGACAGAATCTGGAGGGGTTGTGCGTAGGGCTTGATTTACTAAAACTGGAGCAGACAGAATCTGGAGGGGTTGTGCGTAGGGCTTGATTTACTAAAACTGGAGCAGACAGAATCTGGAGGGGTTGTGCGTAGGGCTTGATTTACTAAAACTGGAGTAGACAGAATCTGGAGGGGCCGTGCGTAGGGCTTGATTTAGTCAAACTGGAAAGCACAAAATCTGGTGCAGCTGTGCATGGGAGCCAATCAGCTTCTAACTTCATCTTGTTCAATTAAGCTTTGACAATAAAACCTGGAAGCTGATTGGTTTCTGTGCAGAGCTGCACCAGATTTTCAGCTGAACTCGCACGATTTCAAACCGGCAATACAGTCTGACTTCAGGGGCGATTTGACAGACATCTGTGCGGGTTCCTGCACAGATATCTATTCAAATCGTCCCAGAAGTTGCCAAAAGTAATACAGGAACTACTTATGGAAATCGGTGCAGCGGAGTCGGAGTCGGACCGATTTGGGCGGTGCAGTTGCCAGCAACAGCCGGCAATTGGACATGTGATTTGATATGTCAAATCGCATGTCAAAACGTCCGGATGTGAACGTGGGCTAAAACTGGAGTGTGCAACTGTGCATGGTAGCCAATCGGCTTCAGCTTCTTCAAATAAGCGTTGACAATAAAATCTGGAAGCTGATTGGTTTCCATGCAGAGCTGCACCAAACTTTGCACTCTCTTGGAGTTGATTTACTAAAACTTGGGAGTGCAAAATCTGGTGCAACTGTGCATGGGAGCCAATCGGCTTCTAACTTCAGCTTGTTCGATTAAGCTTTGACAATAAAATCTAGAAGCTGATTGGTTACTGTGCAGAGCTGCACCAGATTTTGCACACTACAGGGGTTGATTTACTAAAACTGGAGAGTGCAAAATCTGGGGCAGCTCTGCATGGGAGCCAATCAGCTTCTAACTTCAGATTTTTCAATTTGTTAAATTAGGCTTTGACAAAAAAACTTATAAGCTAATTGGTTTCTATGCAGAGCTGCACCCGATTTTGCACTCCCCAGTTTTAGTAAGTCAACCCCTAGTCACAAGTGAGCTTCAGCTTGTTCAGTTAGGATTGGCTCACACTAGTGCGATTTCGGGTGCAACTTCAGTCGCACAGAATCGCACAATAATGGGCATTGCATTGTTTTGAATGATGCCTAGTTATATCAGTGTGGCACATTTTTGGAAAAGGAACACATGCTACTTTGTTGCAGTTGCAGTATGATTTTGGCCCAATAGACCTCAATGGAAACGCCCAATAAAAAGAATAAAATGTAAAATGTGTTTTAGTGCGTTTTTGGCAATGTTGTATGTGTAAAATTCTGTCCTCTTCTTCCTAAAAACACACATAAAAAAACTCATCAAAATCGCACTGAAAATCGGAGATGAATCACAGCTGCACTAGTGTGAACCAAGCCTTAATCAAGGCATACATGGATTGCAATTCAACCATGTCAGCAAGGACTGGATTGTACAGAAGTCGATTTACCAATTGACTTCTATACAACCACCCTTTTAGGTTTATGTCATTTGATCAGCCCCATGGGCTATACCCAGCAGCACTGATCTGTGTATTTTGACGGTGGAGAAGTTTCCCCGATGTCAGAATACTATTTAATAGAGCAGAGGGAGGATTGACTTCGAGTGTGTGGATGGGGGACTCAAGTCATTTTTGTTTTTCTTTCAACCCACTGGTTGAAAAAAAAAAGACTAGTGTATGGGCTGCTTTAAGCTTTGGAAATGAAAGATCCAAACTGATTGGTTGCCTGGCATGGCTGCCCCAGATTTTGCCCGCTCCAGCCTTTGTAAATTCCCCTTATTATAATATTTTTTTTGTTTGTTTTGCTGGCGTGTAGAGTTTTCACAAGCTGGTCCCTAATTACTGATAACAGGATATGATTTCTAATAATTATTATTAATGGTCAAATTATTAGTTCTCTTACTTCCACAAAGTTAATTATTAACACAGGTGTGCTTCAAATGGAGTGCTGGAAAACATGATCTGTTATGGTGTCTTCTGTGTATACTCCAATTGATGTGCAATGCAATCAAAATTACTTAATCATATCCAGTCGAAGAGCCATCCTTTCTGTTCTGATCAATTTAGATCAGAGTCAGTCAGCCAGGATGGGAAATGATCAATCTTTTTGTATAAATCGGCAGCACGGAGATGATCGGGTCTTAAATTTGCGGACCAAAATATAATTGATAACTTATGATTGTATCTTGCAAGTATCGATCAAATTCCACTTTCCTGTGTGTAGCTTATTGATCGATTGTGTTGTGGGTTATTGATCCTTATATTGATTGATTGTGTTGTGGACTATTGATCCTGATAAAGAGATTAATTGAAAAATAAATTGATCATTTTATTGACGTGTGTATGGCCACAATTAGGACGCACGGAAGTGGTAAAGGTGACTGCACTAGTGTGATAATAGCAGGGCTAATCACGTAGCAATGAAAGGGCTGGTAAGGGCTCTGTTTGTAATCGCATGACTTCAGCTGCTTTAACTTGAGAATCTATTGATTTCCATCCCATTCCTCTCTTCTGCAGCCCAGCCCATCACATATTTCATGTATGGTAATGCTAGCTGTAGTAAATGTCTTGATTTTGTAAAATATAATGGATGTCTAAATTAGTAACATCTTCAGTTTATAGCTAACTAGTAAAGATGTGCTTGAACTCATCTCTAGCTGAACCATGAACTTGCACTCTACTCTAATAAGTTGCAGACTGGGTCATTTGCCTCCCCACAGCCGCCTTTGTTTACAAGAGAAATGACCTGGCCTGCAGCTAACTGAATTAAAGTCAGGAGTAAAGTAAGTTTGGAGTAAGGGTGCAAATCTGGAGAGGTGTGTTCAGAGGACCCCTAGCTTATCTCTACTCATTAGTTTGCTGTATGTTCCAGTTGAGAGTTAAAGTGGTTATAAAGGCTCAAGGTTTTTTACCTTAATGCATTCTATTCATGAAGGTAATAAACTTTCTCTGTGCAGCAGTCCTCGCAACCCCCCAATACTTACTTAAGCCCCCTCTCGATCCAGCGATGTGCACAAGAGCCTCAGCTTTCCTTAATGACTGACACAGCAGCATGAGCCATTGGCCAAGACAGCAGCGGGAGCCATTGGCATGTGGTCAATCACAGCCAGTGAGCCAACGAAGAGAGAGTGGGTGTGGGGCCAAGCCGCAGCTCTGTGTGTAAATGGACGCGGCTTGGGAACAAGCCTGCTTGGGTGCCCCATTGCAAGCTGCTTGCTCGGGGGGGGGGGCGCTCGGCAGGAGGGAGGGACCAAGAGCATTGACAAGGGACCTGAGAAGAGGAGGCTCTGGGCTGCTTTGTGCAAAACCACTGCACAGAGCAGGTAAGTATAACATGTTTGTAAAGAAAGTCTTTAAAGTGGTGTTCCACCCCAAAAAAAAAAAAAAATGCATGAATGTACCAAAAAAAAAAAAAAAATTTGGAAAAATTTTTTTTTTAACTCACCTCTAAATGGCTGTTGCTAGGGGGTCCCTCGTAGTCTGCCTCCTTCAGTGCCTGGGCTGGTGACACCACTTCCCCTCGGCGCAGGAAGGGCTCAGCTCTGCCCCCTCCCTCTTGTCAATCATCTGGGACACATTACAGGTCCCAGATGACTGAGCGGCCGGTCACGGCGCTCGCGCATGCGCAGTGGGTGCCTGGCTGTGAAGCCACAGCCGGGGGCCCACAGTTGCAATGCCGGCGCCGCCGAGCAGAGGGGGAGACAAGCAGAGCTTCGATTCCCCCCGCATCGCTGGACCCTGGTACAGGAAAGTGTCCGATTGTTAAAAGTCAGTAGCTGCTTTATTTGTAGCTGCTGACTTTTAATTTTTTTAAAAAAATGGTTGGTAGTTGATAGTTGATTTAGGCTCTGTTCACACCTGGGCAATTCCGCCCGCAATTCCAGAATTGCGGAAAAACTCGGGATGCGTTTGCAATGCCATTATTTCTTAATGGGACCCCAAACGCGATGCAATTTTGCCGCTATTATCGAGTGACTAAACGCATTAAAATTGCAGCAAAAATCACAATGCCAAACACTCCTGGCTCTGTGCCAAGATTTTGTACATGAGCTTCTATGGAGCGTTTTTGGAGCAGAGGGAGACCGATTCAAATGAATTGTAACGCTCCACAAAAAAGCTTAAAAAAACGCAGTGCAGCAGCTGTCGCTGTGCTACGCTCAGGTGTGAATGAAGCCTAAAAGGTCCACTTTTGTTGAACAGGATGTTGGATAATGTTCATTCGATCAGCAGATGCAGCCAATTGTAACACTGATCAGTGTATTTTGACTGCGTAGGAGTCCCCACTGTCAGAATATAATCACACAGAACATTCCTCCATCCGCCTCACTTGTGTGGCTGGCTTGGCTCTTTGTGCTGAGCTACCAGTCGCTCTCCTTTAGTGATTTGTGGGTAAGCATAGCGATTACTGCAACATTTCATAAAAAACAGTGACAGTAATTGGTGCTAGCGATTTCGCTGGGCAGTATGAGATGCTGATGAATCTTGATCGCAGTGACAGGAGGACCGATCGATTTAAAAATAACACTGTTAGCGATCCTATAGATAGAAAATCATCATGATTTTCTTAGGGACCAGTCGCTGTAACAAAACAGGGAGGGGGTGTCACTGCAATAAAATCGCGTCTGTCTATATTTTTCTTTTCATATATTTTTAAAATAAAAATCGTTGGTAATAAAAAATAAAATCGCGTCTGTCTCTTCAGCCTTACTATTGAATACCTTTTTCAGATCACCCACATATAAGTCAAGCATTCAGTACCTCTGAAGTGATCTTTGTTACCATGGGCTTTAGGGCACACATCCCAGGAATTTATAAAGTGTCATAGATTACTTTTTAGAAATCTGCCTCACATTAGTGCAACAAACAGCAGATTGTGCCACAGCTCCGGGTATGTGTTGGAAAGGTGTATATTACTCGGACATAACTGTTATAAGCATCTCTCCTGCAAAGTTGTAGCGTTGTACAGGCAAAAAAAAAAAAATCTATTTTGGGAGGTTGAGTAATGGAAACAAATTCAGTTCAAGTGTAAGTTTTGTTGCAGAATTGTCTCAAAGATGCGACACAATAATTACATGTCCAACACAATCAACAAATTACTCCAATGTGGAAGAGGTCTTATTTTTTTGCATAGCTTGCTTATTTAAATTGGACAGCAAGAGAGAACATGTATCATTGTCTTGGCAACATTTCAGTTACATTACATACTCTGTGCTACAAATTGTACTATAGATTTTTAAATGACACCACATATTCATTGACCAATTTAGATAATCTGTTGTCACCTTCTAAAATGGCTAAAGCTTCCTTGTCACTGGGGTTGATTTACTAAAGGCAAATAGGCCCCCCAGAGCTTAGTGATTGTTAGTGAATAAGGTAAAGCTCTGCTAACTTCAGTGTTCAGTGCCAACCTCCCGCAGCATTTTTTTTACTGACAAAACATGTAAAATGTATTGGCGGAGCACATTTTTACTGACAACCTGAACAAAATGTCAGAATTCCTATTAAGAAAGAAGACAACAGACATTTAATAGATTGTAAAGCTTCGTTTTTCTTTTTTTTTCTTTTTTTTTTTTTTTAATATGTCATACTTACCTCCACTGTGCAGTTTGTTTTGCACAGAGTGGCCCCGATCATCCTCTTCTGGGGTGCCTCAGCGGCGCTCCTGGCTCCTCCCCCACATTGAGTGTCCACGTTGGAGGAGTGCTCTCCTATGGTGGACACCCGTGCAGGCGCGCTCCCATGTCCATTCACAGAATGCAGGACTCTGTCCCGCCCCCGCATCATTGGATTTGATTGACAGCAGCGGGAGCCAATAGAGCCAATAGAGTATCATAGCCAATGAGGTTCAACTGAGGCGTGATTATTGCTAATCGCTTCTCGGCCCTTTGGCTAAGATCAAATCTAGTATCTGTTCTTATCAGTTTCCAGGAGGTGGCGCTTGCTTCTGTCCCTGATCTATGGCGAGATAGAGATGGGATTGCGGTTGCTATGCAAAACCTGCTGGAGTGAAGGTAACCCGGAGCGGTTTGTAGCCGAAAGGGAAGCCTTCTGATGGGGACGGAGAACCATTCGGTCTTGGCGGAGGGTCGGGATCCTGGCCTTCTGGCCTGGATTGGGGCAGCTCTAGCTCTGGACAGTTATTTGGGAGAGAACGCTGGCTCCCCTTGCTCCCACCGGGGGAGCGGCCAGTATTTCCCAAATGTAATTAGGTAGGAGGGACGGAACGACGGTGAAGCCTGATGGCAAGGGCTCTCTCCAAGCTTCCAGAACTCCATACCTTTCTGCCTGGGGTGGGGGCTGCTGTGGTCTGGGCTGTGGGTCAGGGCTTTTTCGAAAAGCCAGTGGTGAATGTGCCCCTGAAGTGGCAGTTCAGGGGTGCCGTATAGTCACGGTGTGAAAGCACTTGATTTTATGGCACCATGGTCACTTCACCACAACACACGTTTTTCGCACCTGCCTCTTGGGCCGGGCCTTTTGGCCAGGACCAGGGGAAATTTTTATGCCTGGCCGGAGGGCCGGCCATTGTATAGCACAATGGCCACTTTCACTCTCCCATCTCACTATCTTCCCCACTCTTTCTTTTACCCCTGTTTGTCACCTTTTTGTCTTTTTTTTGGTTGTCTTTGTATACACGTTTTGTCACTGTGTGGCGAGTAGGGTGTGGGTCCTCGGGCCTACTCTGAAAGTCTTGGGAGGGGGTGGACATAGGCCTTTTGGCTTGGTTCGCCCTCTCCTTTGAGGGGTCTCTCTTCGGGAGAGCCCCACTGTACTTGGGTTGGTCTGCTTCGGCAGTCCTTCCAGTTGTGGGGGTCCGCCTGGTTTCGGCCGGATGGACCCTTTGTCTGAGTACCTCAGTCCCTGTCTGGAGCCTAACGCCCCGGGGGATCAGGGTAAGGTCCTTCCCTAGTGGAGGACTCTGTACACCCGTTGCACGTTTTTTGTGTTTCACTCTCTATGTGTGGGCACTTTTTTTTGGCACCGGGTGGAAGTTTTTGAGGTGTGTTTTGCACGCCACTGGCTTTTCGATAGAGGGAGCCAATAGAGATCCTATTATGGGGGAATTGGCGCTGTTCAAAAGCGTTCAACAAATATTAAAATAAAAAGAATAATGCAAATCAATAAAAAATAAATAAAGGTAAATGCAAATCAATAAAAATAGAAATAAAAATAAATATGAACCCAAACACACTGATGTGCTATAAAGTGCAAAGTGCTGGAAAATATGTGATCTGAAATATATATATAAAATAAATACAATTCATGAAAAATAAATTACTAAGGCCTCTTTCAGACGAACGATCCGTTCAGGTCCGTCTATCAGTTTTTTAGGCCTCTATGGAGCGTCGGATGTCAGCGGTGACATGTCCGCTGACATCCGACCCGCTCCGATCCGAAAAAGTGTAACGGAGGAAAAACCTACTTTTCCATCCGTGATCGGATCGGGTGACGACGGACTCTACGGTCCGTCGTCACCCGATCCCCCATAGGAGAGAGCGGCGCTCTGACAGGTCCGTCGCTGCACAGTGTGCAGCGACGGACCTGTCATCTTCCTGCTGAGCGGGGATCAACGGAGCGATCCCCCGCTGAGTAGAGCGGGCTCCGTACACGGACACATCCGTGTGAAGGAGCCCTAACGGTGATGTTAGAAACACCAAATAACGTCCTGTAAAAAAGCTGAAAAATAAAACAAAGTCTTTTCAAGTGAATCCGCAGCAAACCACAGTGAAAAAATAGCAAAGAAATTATAAAATGTGATATGAAAAATACTGTGTGTAAAATATGATGATAAAAAAATCTCTGTGTCCTGGAAAAAATGAATACAGTCTGTGAAAAACTATTGTGCATCAATCCAGAAATAATAAATCCAAAAAAGTTCTTAATGTGGTGGTTCATCAAGTGCTCCCCGCCTTCAACTGCAACCCCACTCGTGCCCGCACTCACCAGAGCGCCTAACCCCTGCAGGGGTAATAGGCGTGTAGGTTGGGATCCAGCAGTGATGTTTCTTGGTAGTGGATGGTCCTTCACACGGGTGCCGTTATCTTCCCCCTTTTCTTATGTACCACGGAAATCCTCTTAATAATCCCCAGCGATAGACATCCATATAGTGTAGAAAAAAAGGAGCCTTATAGTGTGACTCCGAAAACAAAATTTATTGTGAATGCTAAAAACTAATTTAAAAATAGGAGCTCCAATGCTCCGCTGGCTGGTTAAAGGCGATTTCCGCAACAGCAGCGTGGTAGCGGTGTGCGTTCCACAGCCTGCCTACCAGAAACCGGAAGTTCAGAGAAAAAAAGAAAAGACGTATTGTGTACCACATAGCCCTGCCTTACGCGTTTCGTCACACGGACGTCATCTGAGGCACCTCAGATGACGTCCGTGTGACGAAACGCATAAGGCGCGCCTCAGATGATGTCCGTGTGACGAAACGCGTAAGGCAGGGCTATGTGGTACGCAATACGTCTTTTCTGTTTTTCTCTGAACTTCCGAATGTATGAACCCCATTTTCTCAGTTTTTAACTATAACAGAAAAAGGTCTTATGCTGGTCATGAACAGTTAATTTTTTTTTTTAATTTTATTTTGTTCAGCCAGTGGCTGATTAGAGAAAACAAAACGGATTCCCCCATCTACACAAGCAAGTTGGATGGAAGAATCCCCCCTGCTGACAGATCGTATCCTGATAGCGGGGGCACACGTTAATACTAATAATGAAAATGTCACAAATCTGTTGCAGATGCCTTATTGAATCACCATGTCCATTGAGATGCATTGATCAGTATAGATCCACACAGACACAACACAAGGGCACCTAGAAAACCGTTTTCTGTGTGCCCTGTTCAAGCCACAAGGCTGTGTTGAGGTGCGTTGTGGTGTGCTGCCTATAAATTCAGAATGTCTGCATTTTGTTGCAGTGCAATGCATGGCACCACATGTAGCTGCAGCACATCACAATGCACTGTGAAGCACAGAGTTGAATGAAATTTTTTTTTGTAACATTAACAGTTTGAAAAAAAAAAAAAAGCAAACTTTATGATGCATTTAACAACACCCTTCACACCACACACGCATTATATGGCACACAATGCATACAAGCTGGTGTGAACGAGCCCTAAGTGTATAGCCTAAGCAGTGATGACAATTTATCGTAGTAATCACTGGCAGAAATTCTTTATTGGGAGGTGGCAAAATTTAGTATTGTTGATAGTCTTTCCACACTTTTGCCTGCTTATGTGCTTGATTATGTGCTGGCAGGCTGTCTGAGATGGAAGGGAACATTGATCTTTATTGGTGTGCATGTCAAAAAATTGCAAATGCACTGTTTTTTAGAAATGACATTTATTATATAATACTATGGGGGTTATTTACGAAAGGCAAATCCACTTTGCACTGAAAGTGCACTTGGAAGTGCAGTCACTTTAAATCTAAGTGGTAGATCTGAAATGAGGGGAAGCTCTGCTGATTTTATCATCCAATCATGTGAAGCTAAAATGCTGTTTTTTATTTTCCTTGCACGTCCCCCTCGGATCTACAGCGACCGCACTTCCAAGTGCACTTTCAGTGCAAAGTGGATTTTCCTTTAATAAATAACCCCCATGTCTGCATCCGATTGGAGGTTTTTTGTATTTGCCAAGCACAAAAAAGCATGAACATTTTTAGAAATGTTTTAAGTAACCTATACAGGATAATGCAGTGGTGAAGACATTAATATATAATTAGGGAGCCAGGCTGTCTGATCTAGGAAACAGTGCACACTTTTAGGGAGCCAGAGACCAGGAGATTCTATTAGCAGCACAGTTTTAAACCCATTGGCTGGCTGCTGTGTTCTTTCCAGCCCGAGTTTTTGAAATGTTCTTCCATCTAACATTTAAGGTATGTACAGTTTGGCACACCGTTCAGGATATTTGTAGTACCTATTTATTTTACTTCTGACTTGTTAAATGTCTGTTAAGATTGAATACGGGGGGGGGGGGGGGAGAATGCAGATTGAAATATGGGTGTGTGATCTTTTATGTAGAAGGTTGGTGACTTCCTGAGCAGAGATCTTTCTGTAACAGTAATCTGAAATCCGTTTGCTGCAATGTGCACATCTTTGGAGCTGTCTTATCCTTTGTACAGTACGCCTGGATGATTGTCAGACAGATCATTTACATGTTTGTAGATTTATTTGTGTGCGTGCATAGATTTTTGTGTCTTGTGGCATTTTACATGCTGGCCCTGGTGCAGAACTGTACTAAATATGAACCCCATCTTTGGAAGACATCTATAATATTTTCATTATTTCATTCAATAAATGTATTTGTGTTAATGGGAATTAGTGGCGGCCCATGCATTTTGGACGCTGGGGCCCCCCTCCCTAACACCTCTGCCGCCCTCCCTATGCATGTGCCCGGCCCCTTTCAGGACGCCGGGCACATGAATTCCTATGGTGGGGGGGTGTTTTTTGAAGCACCTGATTAGAGCCAGAGGCTCTAATAGGCTTCAAAATAGGGTGGGCCTTGGGGCGCAGAGAGTGCACCCCGATCCCACCCAATTGTGTGACCATAGCAAATGAATATTGGATGCCTAGAGCTGAGGAAGAGGAGAGACGTTGGAGCCGGACCCGCTGCTGGCCAGAGGACACAAGAGGAGGAGAGGACACAGCACGCTGCATAGTAAGTGCTGGACCTCCCGGGGGGTGTGCTGGCTGACAGTGCTGCTGCAAGCCCCATGGTCGTCCCTAGTGCAGGGGGTGGGGTGCATCGGTGCCGAGCTTCCAGAAGGGGGGGTAGTGCTGGTTGTTTGCCCCCCCCCCCAGAAGAAAAGCCCACCAGCCGTCACTGATGGGAATACAGTCAAGCCAGTTAAAGCAGTTGTAAACCTCAGACATGAAATATGAACAAGCATATCCCTCTATAGTGTGTACTTGTCTTAATTGAGAGCACCATTGATTTACTAAAGGCAAATAGACTGTGCACTGTGCAAAGTGCAGTTGCTCCAGAGATTGGTAAACGAGGTACAGCTTTACTTTACAAGGAATACCCAATCATGTGCAAAGAAAATGGGGGGGGGGGGGGGACAGCATTTTTTGCTCACACATGATTGGATGATAGAAGTCAGGAGAGCTTCTGCTCATTTACTAAGCCCTGGAGCAACTGCTCTTGCAAAATGCACAGTCTATTAGTCTTTAGTAAATCAACCCCTAAGCCCTCATGCACATTCGATATTATAAAAACATAGAAAGCTGTAGAATGAGTTTTAGCAGCGTTTTTAGCTTTTTTTTTTTTTTTAAATCAAAACTGTACTCCCACAAAAGCTTATGGCTCAAAAACACTGATAAATGCCTTTTCAGCTGAAAAACTTCTCTTAAAACCCACTAATTTAGGGATTTTTTTCCAGCCAAAAAAACGCTGATAACAGCTTATGTTTTGTATGTTAAAATACAGCACTTTGAACAGCTGTAGAGAATACTGTAGATCAGAGATATGCAATAAGCGGACCTCCAGCTGTTGCAAAACTACAAGTCTCATCATGCCTCTGGCTCCGGTTGTCATGCTTGTGGCTGACAGAGTCTTGCTATGCCTCATGGGATTTGTAGTTCTGCAACAGCTGGAGGTCCGCTAATTGCATATCCCTGCTGTAGATAAACGGGTACAATTTATGTAGGAGCATTTGTTTCATCTCTGTGTATCACCTGAGGCCAGTCACTTCACTGGGTATTTGAGGGTTTACAACCACTTTAAGGCTGCTTTCACACTGAGGCGCTTTACAGACGCTATAATGCTAAAAATAGCGTCTGCAAAGCACCTGTAAAGCGCCTCTCCTCTCACTCCAATGTGAAAGCCCGAGGGCTTTCACACTGGAGCGGTGCCCTGGCAGGATGCTAAAAAAAGTCCTGCAAGCAGCATCTTTGAGGAGCTGTAGGAGTGGTGTATACACCGCTCACACTGCTCCTACAGCGCCCCTGCCCATGGAAATCAATGGGCAGCATCGGCAAAGCACCGCTACAGCGGCGCTTTGCTGGTGCTTTTAACCCTTTTTCGACTGTTAGCAGAGGTTAAAAGCGCCCTGCTAGCGGCCAAAAAAGCGCAGCAAAAACGACAGTAATGCGCCGCTAAAAATAGCGGCGCTTTACCGCCAACGCCCGCCCCAGTGTGAAAGTGCTCTAAGACGTGAGTAAACTTAGTTTACAGTGGGTAAGCTAGCCATACATGATGTTTATTATTATTTTTTTAATTTATTAAACGAGCTGAACAAAAAAAAAATGTATGAATAGATTCCTCCATCCACACAAACGAGGAGGATAGAGGGATTCCCCCCTGTTAGGACACTGGGGGGGGGGTTAATTACTAAGGCTAGAAAATGCAAATGCTGGTGCAGCTCCACATAGAAACCAATCAGCTTCTAGGTTTTATTGTCAAAGCTTAATTGAACATACTGAAGTTAGAAGCTGATTGGCTCCCATGCACAGCTGCACCAGATTCTGAGTGCTCCAGTTTTCATAAATCAACCCCTGTATTCTAACAGCAGGACTCAACAAAAGTTTTTCCAAGTTCATTAGACATAAGTCAATCCAACGCTCAACTTCTGTTGAACAGGCACAGCCCCACACTGTGTCGTTTCCTGCTAACCAGTCAAATTTTGACCCATCTATTACCACCTTAAAGCGGAGTTCCACACAAAAATGGAACTTCCGCTTTTCGGAACCCTCCCCCCTCCGGTGTCACATTTGGCACCTTTCAGGGGGAGGGGGGTGCAGATACCTGTCTAAGACAGGTATTTGCACCCACTTCTGGCATAGACTCCCATGGGAGTCTACGCCTCTTCCCGTCCCCATCGCGCTGTCTCCTGGGAAACACACAGCTCCCAGGAGAGAGCGGGGACCACTTGGGACGCACAGCGCGACTCGCGCATGCGCAGTAGGGAACCGGGAAGTGAAGCCGCAACGCTTCACTTCCTGATTCCCTCACCTAGGATGGTGGCGGCAGCTGCCGAGAACCAAGCGGGTTCTCGGCGTCGCCTGCCGACATCGCTGGACACTGGGACAGGTAAGTGGCCATGTATTAAAAGTCAGCAGCCTGCAGTATTTGTAGCTGCTGGCTTTTAATATTTTTTTTTTTTTTGCGGTGTGGGTGGACCCCCGCTTTAAGGAATTCAACATATTCCAGGAGTTTAGACAAACCTTTCTCAGCCTTTACAACCCAGAGGAACCCCTACATGTTTTTTCCAGGTCTCAGGGAACCCCTAACTAAAACCAGTTCATCGGGAGTCAACAGGGAAAATGCCTTTTACATTGGTGATCAGAATGCCACCCTTACATACAATATAGAACTTTGCAAAGATTGGAGCCAAGGACATTTTAGGGCATATAGTAAATGGCAAAGGAAACATTTCTTTATATAAAATCAACAGATTTATTAAATATGTAATAAAAACACATATAGCACCACATTCAGTAGTTTTTAAATCGGGTTCACAAATTTTTTTTTTTCATTTCAATATCCACGTCATATCGATGCGTTTTGAATGTTGGTAATGTTGGTTAGCTGCTAGCTTTGCCAACTAGCGTTGGCCCTGGAACTATACAGCCACCATCTTCATATGGGAGGTCAGTCAGCCACAGCTCTAGAAACCCCTAGCCACCAGCCGGAGTGACTTCGTGTTCCAGCCGCTCTGCATTTCCGGGTGCTACTGAGCAGTGTGGGGTGTAATTTAGTGCATCACACTGCTCCATTTTTTTTGTTTTTGTATGAGCTTTATTTGAAATGCACAAAGCAATCACTTTATTCACTGCAATGTGCAGCATGTCAGCATTTTATCGTAGCACACTTCTAGGCTGCATTGCAGTGTGAATGGGATATACAGGAGACAATTGCTGTCATTCAGAGGTGTGAAAAAAAGCAAAACGCCCCTAAACGCTGAGTTTTTCTGTGTGTGTGCGCATGAGGCCTACAGAATTGTATCCACTCAGATCCACTGTGTTGTTGGGTTTTTTTTTTTTGTTTTTTTTTTAACCTGCAAGGCAATGTCATAATGTGCTAGTATGCATCACATACTAGCTCATTATGTGAAACTTACCGTAGAATGAAGCCCTCCAGCAGCACGCTGTCACCGATGAAGGTGCTTTCTTTTTTACCCGGCCTTCCTTCCATTTATGGCACAGGACTCTGAAGGAATGACGCGGGTATGCATGCACCGGTGACGTCACTGGCTGCATGTACAGTAAATGTCTCCTAAACTGTGGATGTTTAGGAGATATTTACAGTACCTATAGAGAAACCTTAATATAGGCTTACCTATAGGTAAAAATCATGCATGAGAGTTTCCTCCCACTTTAAAGCAACTATCATTTAAACAAATTTGCTGAAAAAAGCACTTGCAATGAAGCGAGTCCTTTTATCCAGGTGTGATACACCAATCGAGGTTGGAATTCTCTGCAGACTTTAATTGAAAAACAAAATAAATGCCCTTTGTTTTCTATTAATATGGGTGCATTTATGATTTTTTATTTGTTTTTTCTAATTGTGAACGTCGTTAAGCAACACAATTGCTTCAAGGGGACAGAGCAATATTTTTAGTGTTATCTGTGTAACTGGCAACAAGACAGATATACTGTACAGGTAATATTGGAAATACTACTAGTTTAGTTCTCGTTTATGACTAGATTGCACACGGTACATTTATGACTTTTTGCCAAATACTATTGTTTCTCAGCTGTTCCAGCACGGAAATAAATGGAAGCATCCGAGTGCCAATGCCTCCCTTTAAAGTGTACTCATGTGTCACTGTAGTATGTCTGAACTCCCACCATGCTTAGCACAGCCAATGCAGGCCGGTGAGAGCAATTCTTCTTCTACTGACAAATGGCTCAGACTCTTATTGCTACATTACCTTGCTCTGAGCATTTTCTTCCCCAATTTGTTATTCTAGACTATCCTCAATGAGCAATCAAGGGAAGTGTGCAAATTGCTAGCCAACAATAAGCTACATTATCTGGTATCTCTATATTAGTCACTCAGTGGGGGTCATTTACTAAAGCAATACATTTTTCACTTAGTCAAGTGAACCTGTACTCACTTTAAACGCAGACAAAGAAAAATTAAAATAATAATAATGTTTGAGTATTATTGGATAAACCAACGTCAATTTCATTGGGCCTCTTTTAGTAAATCAAGAAGTGCAGCAAAATCCATGTAAGTTTTGCAACCCTTTGTTGCTGCACGGCCCATGCATTGTGGGCTCATGGGTGCCACCCCCCTAACACCTCTGCCACCCTTCCTATCCATGCGCATGAATTACAATGGCATGTATAGGCGGGGGGGGGTTGTGTATTTTGAAGCACCTGATTAGGGCTCGGGGCGCAGAGCATTGTGTCCCGATCTCACCCTGTTGTGTGACCATAGCGAATGAATTTTCACTATGGTCACACTACAGTTCCTCACCGCCAATCAGGAGGCAGGTCTGTGAGACCTGTTTCCCAATTGGCCAAAGCGCTGGGTGATCCTATTGGATGCCTAGTGCTTTGCAAGAAGAGACACGCTGGAGCCGGAGCTGCCACTGACACCACATCAGCCTGCACCAAACCTGGGAGGAGGAGAAGAGGAGAGCACACTGCCGCTGCCGGATCTCCCATGGGAGGGAGGAGGTTAAGTGCCGTGTCGGGGGGTGTGTGCTGTCAGCACTGCGAGCCCCGTGGCAAGGGGGGGTGCTCTATATACCCTATCTGTAATGTTGGGCTGTATACCCTGTCCTGTGATGCTGGGCTATATACTCCTGACACTATGAGTGGAATACAGAGAATGGAGTAGGTGGATTCTATA
Organism: Aquarana catesbeiana; assembly: GCF_042186555.1. Taxonomy (NCBI): domain Eukaryota; kingdom Metazoa; phylum Chordata; class Amphibia; order Anura; family Ranidae; genus Aquarana; species Aquarana catesbeiana. Next base: position 312,520,568 of record NC_133326.1, on the reverse strand, counting down.
AGGGGTGGGGCTTATGAGAAGTGGGATGGGTCAAAATGGAAGGGCAGGGTCTGGCTCCCCTCCGTCCAAAAACTTCTCCAGCTGCCACTGGTGTTGGTGGGGATGGTGCAGTGTTTTTTGGCCTTGCCCCCAGTTTATCACTGGTCAATATACTCCTAAAAACTGATAGATTTCAGCTGGTGTCTTGGCTCTCCATTTCTTTTTGCACCTCCTTTTCTTCATGCGTTCAATACTTTTTCCCTGTGTCATTCCATTTTATTATACATAACTTAATTTCTGAACTTATTTGTTTTGGTACCTTTGCATGTATGGAGTGCATGGGTTGTTGCAGACAGGTGATGAAAATTTCATGTCAATAGCACCTTTGGAAATATATTTACCTAGAATGGTGACATGTTCAATACTTATTTTACTCGCCGTGTGTGTGTGTGTATATATATATATATATATATATATATATATATATATATATATATATATATATATATATATGTATATGTGTGTGTGTATATGTTCAGGCTGCCCGGGCAAAAGTAGCATTAGCTTTAGAGCACCTTTTGGGACATACAGGGGTTGATTTACTAAAGGCAAATAGGCTGTGCACTCTGCAAGTGTAGTTGCTGCAGAGCTTGGGAAATGAGGTAAAGCTCCACTTTGCAAAGAATACCCAATCACGTGCAAAGAAAATTGAAAAAAATGCATTTTTGCTTGCACATGATTGGATGATGGAAAACAGCAGAGCTTCTGCTCATTTACTAAGCTCTGGAGCAACTGCTCTTGCAGCGTTCAACTGTACTTTGCAAAGTGCACAATCTATTTGCCTTTAGTAAATCAACCCCACACTGTGCAGCTACTTTTGAATTTATTTTATAAACTTTTGAAATTTTCACCTTAAGAAGAAATCTCAATAAAATAAGCATTTTGTACTTCTTGCTATTTATAATAGATGTCAGAAGGATGTGTCTGTGAAACACAGAAGTAGATTTTGCAAGCTTCATTACCCCATATAAGAACTGGTTTGTAATTGTTGCAGCCTCTTGTGCAACTTCATAGCTAAAGATTTTGACACATAATATATATTTTTTTGTTTAGTTTTTTTTTCCTGACTTGTGTTTTAATATTATTTTTTTTTATTACAACTTTGCTACTATTTTCATGAGCAGAATGGGTATTCTTTATAAAAAACAAAAGCTGTCTTTTTCTAATCACACCCAACAGACTTGTGCCCAGTAGAGCGTGTCACATTTTAAAAGGCTCATATCAGGTCATGAGCATAGCTGACTTGCCTCCCTGAACATTTTATTTTAAATCCTAGCGTATAATTTCCATCTAACAATGTGGACCACATAAGGTCCCGTGGTTAAATATAACCACCTTGGCTTACCAAATACTGGCATGCTTGACCAGCTAGACACCAGGATTGAATAGAACGGTATCTATTTTTTCTTTTCATGTCATAGGGCCCATTCACGCAAGCAGTGTGCATTACTGGGCAGTTGCTGGTGTGCCCTGTGAAAGGAGTCATACGATGCATTGTAATGACACATCACACTGTAATTTTACTAAAATGTCATAAAATCCTATTTCATTAGTCTATATGGATCACAGTGTGTGGTGTAGTGCGTCACAGCACTCTGCACAAAAAAAAAAGAAATGGCATCATGTCAGGGCTGGGACAATGGGGTGGGCAGGAAGGGAGGCTGCCTTGTGCAGTGTGGTATCATGTGAGGTGGGGGGTGTCACATGGAGATGGGGGGGATTTGTGTTGGGAGGAGGAATTTGGGAGGCAGCAGGGGGTACGAATTGTTCTAGGAGGAGATTTGATGGAGGGTTTGTGCTAGAAGAAGTGATATGGTAGAGGGGGGTGAGGAGATTTGTGCTAGGAGGGGACATTTTTTGGGGAGGGGGATTTGTGCTAGTAGGGATAATTGGGGGGGGGGTATTTGTGCTGGGGGGGGGGGGAGGATGTGTATTTGGAGGGGAAATTTGAAGAGTAGAGTATTTATGCTAGGAGAAGGATGGGGGGGGGGTGTTTGGGTTGTTGGGATTCAAGGCGATTTGAGGCGGGGGGGTCAAAGATCTGTGCTGGGAGGGGAGATTTCAGCAGGGGACAGATTTGTCCTGGGAGGAGGGGAAATTTATGCTTGGAGGGTAAGCATTCAGATTAGTGCTCATTTTTTTTTTTTTTTTTTCAATGGGGGGGATTTTTGCAGACACTTGCCCTAGCACTGCATCATGTTCTACTTTTTTCTGTGCACAGCACAGTGATGTCAACTAAGGCCCCAGCAAGGGGCATTGACTGGTGAAGAAAGGTAAGTTTAGCTCTGCTTTACCTGTATGTGCAGAGAGTTGACAGGTTGAGGAGTGTTAGGTCCCATCCACATTGCCAAAACCAGGGTTGTTCAGCAATGGGTATTCACAGATGTTTACGATAAGCCATGGCCAACTCCACATCCAAGTGATTACATCCAAATAAAGCGTAACTAAATCCATAGTACTTACCTACTCTCTAAAAGTTTGATGTGGATGAGGGATCTGGAGCCAGCAGATTCTCTGTGGCTTTTTCTGAGGGTTGGTCTTTGGCCATCTTGATTAGCTGGCACGAGATGACATCACTCCTGTGCACACATAGGAGTCAGTCATCCTGGCACACAGGGGCTGTGCTGGTGCTGTAAACTGAACTGCTCATGCACAGCTCGGTGTACATTTTTTGGAAGACTGCAAGCAGGCAGGTACAACCTCAATTCCAAAAAAGTTTGGGCACTGGGGCTGACTTACTAAAACTGGAGAGTGCAAAATCTGGTGCAGCTCTGCATATAAGACAATCAGCTTCCGTGTTTTTTTTTTTTTTTTTTTTGTCAAAGCTTAATTGAACAAGCTGAAGTTAGAAGCTGGTTGGTTTATATGCAGCGCTGCACCAGATTTTGCACACTCCAGTTTTAGTAAATCAACCCCACTGTGTACAATTTTACATAAAAACAGAATGCAATCATTTACAAATCTCATAAAACCATATTATCTTCACAATTGAAAATAGAAAACATATCAAATGTTTCATAATTTTATAGTTTTAAGAAAAAGAGGTAGTGGCAGCAACACATTTAAAAAAAAGTTGGGACAGGGGCATGTTTACCACGGTGTAACATCGCCTCTTCTTTTAACAACACTGTAAATGTAAGGGAACTGAGGAGACCAGTTTTTGGGAGAGGAATGTTGTCCCATTCTTCCCTGATATAGGACTGTGCAACAGTCTTCTTTGGTGAAAGGTCTAGACTGCAGGCAGGCCAGTTAAAGTGGTTGTAAACCCTTACAGACCTCTTTTCACTACAGGTAAGTCTATAATAAAGCTTTCCTGTATCTACAGTGGATATCTCCTAAACATGCACGGTTTAGGAGATATTCACTGTATCAGCATGTGCCGACGTCATTGGCACATGCGCACTGAAGCAACGGCTCAGTCGTGCGTTGCTTCAGCTAATGTGCCGTTACCGACGGCTCCTGTGCTCATGCGTGGGGGTGACGTTTTAGCGGCTCCGGCCAATCACAGCGCCGGAGCCCGCGATACCCGGAAATAACTCCAGGAGACATGTCGCCGGGCAGAGCAGTGTGGCAGGACCTCTGTGGGGTCTTCTATTTAGGGTGAGTATTCATATTGAGCTAGTATGCTATGCATACTAGCTCATTATGCCTTTTGTCTTGCAGATTTTTTTTGTTTTGTTTTGTTTTTTCATGAGTTTACAACCACTTTAAGCACCCAGACTCCTCTACTACGAAACCATGCTGTGATAGATGTAGTATGCGGTTTAGCATTGTCCTGCTGAAAAAGATGTCATCTGGATGGGAGCATATGCTGCTCTAAAATCTGGATATATCTTTCAGTATTGATGGTGCCTGTCCAGATTTGCAAGTTGTCCATTCCATACCCACTCGCACACCACTCTACCGTCAGAGATGCAGGCTTTTGAACTGAGCACTGATAACAAGCCAGAAGGTCCCTCTCCTCTTTAGTCTGGAGGACACTGCACTAGTTACCAAAAAGAATGTGAAATTTGGATTCCTCTAACCATAGAACAGTTTTTCACTTTGCAACAGACCGTTTTAAATGAGCTTTGGCCCACAGAAGATGGCAGCGTTTCTGGATCATGTTCAGGTTTCCTCTTTGCATGATGGAGCTTCACCTTGTATTTTTGGATGGCACAATGAACTGTGTTCACAGACAGTGATTTTTGGAAGTATCCCTGAGCCCTTGCGGTGATATCCATCACAGAATCATGTCTGTTTTTAAAGCAGTGCTGTCTCAATGTCTGAAGGTCACGGCGTCCAATGTTGCATTTGGGCCTTGCCCCTTGTATACAGAAATTTCTCTAGATTCTCAGAATCTTTTGATGATATGTACTGTATATGATGATATATTTAAGGTTTTTGCATTTTTATGTTGAGGAACATTATTCTGAAATTGACAATTTTTTTAGATGCTGCTTTTCACAGATCGGTGAACCTCTGCCCATCATTACTTCTGAGATACTCTGGGGTTGATTTTCTAAATGCAAATAGAATGTGCACTTTGCTAGACACCAGGTGCAGTTGCTCCAGAGCTTAGTAAATGAGGTAAAGCTTCACTTTGCAAAGAATACCCAATCATGTGCAAGGAAAATAAAAAGAACCTGCATTTTTGCCCCCACATGATTAGATGATGGAAGTCAGCAGAGCTCCTGCTCATTTTACAGTCTATTTGACTTTAGTAAATCAACCCCTCTGACTCTCTAGCCTCCCTGGCGGTTTTCCCGAGTGTGGCTCGGGGTTAAAATTCAGTACCATTAGCGGCAACCCCGAGCCACACTCGGGATCGCATTGCAGGATCCTGGGGCGGCGTTACTTACCTTGTCCCCGGGATCCTGCGATGTCCCCCGCAGTGTCCGAGGGCTCCGTCCTCCTCTGAAGCCTCTCCGTGCCAGGCTCCGTTCCCTGCGAGCGGCGCGACGCACGGGGGCGGAGCCTGGCGGCAAATTCAAAAAACTGTCAAAATCATAACACATACAGTACTGTAATCTTACAGATTACAGTACTGTATGAAATGATTTCACATCCCTTTTGTCCCCAGTGCTCTGGCCCATGCCCTGCATGCAGTTTTACATGATATACACTGTTCTTTCTGCCTGGAAACTGGAGATTGTCCATAGCAACCAAAAAGTGTCCCTTTACGTCAAAAGTGGCTTTAGACCAGCTAGAAAACAGCGATAATAAATTAGAACACTTGCAGAATTGAGCGATAGTGAATTGTGGGGAAATTTATTTTATTACTATTTTTTTTAATTTTTTTTAATTATTTATTTTTATTTATTATATTATAATTTATGTTTTTGTGTTTCAAACTTTATCATACCCGGGATATCTACTAGACTCTGGTTTGGACAGATTTAAGTGTGTTATTGTTAAGATTTACAGACCTACAATATAAAACGCCAAATTTCCATGCAAAATAATGGTACCGCTTTCAGCACCTAAAATCCGAAATAATCATACCGCCAGGGAGGCTAGGATGCTCTTTTTATACCCAATCATGTCAGTGACTTGTTGTCAATTAACCTAGTTAGATGCAAAATGTTCATCCAGTTCTTCCTTGTTGGTACCAGTTACTTTGCCAGGTCTTTGTTGCCCTGTCCCAACTTTTTTGAGACATGCCACTGCCATCAATTTCAAAATGAACTTATTTTTTTTCTTAAAATGGCACATTTTCTCATTTTAAACATTTGATATGTTTTCTATTTTCTATGAATAAAATTGAGATTCAGAAACCATTACATTCTGCTTTTTATGTAGATTTTATACAGTGCCCCAAGTTTTTGAGGAATTGGGGGTTAGTAGATTTATTTTATAGCAAGGTAAATTACATATTAATTCTGTGAATAGTAGCCTTGCCTGCTTGCAAAAATTTTAATTTTGCATTTAATTCCACTTTAAGGGCAGATGATTGGCCATGGACACAGACAGTATATGTCCAAACTCTGATCCTTGGTGGTGTACGACCCAAATCAGCCATTTGAATGGGACCTTAATAGTAGTAAACTAATCTTTGGAGACAATATATTCAGGTTCCTCTGTAGACTGGCTGCTCGCTGTATGTGCTTGCTTTGTCAATAAGAGAACCAAGTTTGAGAAAGCCTGAAAGCATCACACATTGGATGTATGGCAGTAGGCAATTAGATGGAAGCGCCATACAGCTGCCTCTTTGACTAGGGTTAATGTTATACAACCCCTTCTCTGGTAGGGACTGATTAATCACTGCTGTGCACGTCTCTCAATGGGAGGTAGGTAGCTTTTATTGTGCTCTATGCAAAAACAGGGAAAATTGTAACTGAGATGATAAGCATGAACAAACTGACAGTCAGAATAAAGGCTGATCATAGGCTGCCTCAAGTGGAAAATATCAGATTAATTCATAAAAGAATACTGGATTCTTGTATCGTTTCAATGACATCATCATGATCCAGATAAGATAAGTGACCTTAGCATAATATATTGTCATTTTTTAAAATTTTTAATTAACCATCAAGGTTGCAAAAGTTTTATTGTCTTTTACACTATTAAACAATTTGCTGGAAAAAAAAAATGTAAATACAAATCGAGATCACTTTTTTTCCTAATACTCAGCTTTCTTAGCTCTAACTACAGCAGACAAAATTCAAGTCATCAGATTGTCTGTACTGTCTAGTAGGCCTGTGTAAATCACAGGACTAGAAGGCAAGAAATAAAAATCCATTGAGGGGTAAAACAGCTACAATGTATATTATTGTCAACTGTGTTAGAGCCGGTTCACACGGGGGCGACTTGTCAGGCGACCTAGCCGCCTGACAAGTCGCCTGCCGTTCTGTACAATGGAACTGTTCTAATCGGAGCGACGCAAGTCGCTCCGACTTAGAAGAAAGGTTCCTGTACTACTTTGGGGGCGACTTGCATAGACTTCTATACAGAAGTCGTCTTGCAAGTCGCCGGGGCAGTCGTGTGCAGGTCGCCTCGGTGAGGCGACCTGCAAGTCCTGCCGCTTCTAATGTGAACCGGCGCTTAGCCTTTTCCTGAAGTTCAGCTTTAATAAAATAATGTTATGAAACTTGTGTCAAGTCGGCTTCAATCAACTGAAAAACATATTTTTATTTGATTTTAGAGCATAGGTCTCCAAACTGTGACCCCTCTTGCTTGCTTTTATCTGGCCCTTGGGGCATTATTCACCCCACTCTCAGCAACGGTGGGCATTGGTCCCTACCACTGTTATCGACAATGATGCACTAGTCCTCTCACTGACACCAACTATGGTGCACTATTCCTCCCATTGATACCAATAATTGGGCACTTATCCTCCTGTCATTACCAACAATGGGTCATTATTACTCCCACTGACAACAACCATTGGCAACTATTCCTCCTTTTAATACCAACAATGGGGCAATATTCCTCCCATTGATACCAACAGTGGGGCCCTATTCCTCCCATTGATACCAACAGTGGGGCCCTATTCCTCCCATTGATACCAACAGTGGGGCCCTATTCCTCCCATTGATACCAACAGTGGGGCCCTATTCCTCCCATTGATACCAACAGTGGGGCCCTATTCCTCCCATTGATACCAACAGTGGGGCCCTATTCCTCCCATTGATACCAACAGTGGGGCCCTATTCCTCCCATTGATACCAACAGTGGGGCCCTATTCCTCCCATTGATACCAACAGTGGGGCCCTATTCCTCCCATTGATACCAACAGTGGGGCCCTATTCCTCCCATTGATACCAACAGTGGGGCCCTATTCCTCCCATTGATACCAACAGTGGGGCCCTATTCCTCCCATTGATACCAACAGTGGGGCCCTATTCCTCCCATTGATACCAACAGTGGGGCCCTATTCCTCCCATTGATACCAACAGTGGGGCCCTATTCCTCCCATTGATACCAACAGTGGGGCCCTATTCCTCCCATTGATACCAACAGTGGGGCCCTATTCCTCCCATTGATACCAACAGTGGGGCCCTATTCCTCCCATTGATACCAACAGTGGGGCCCTATTCCTCCCATTGATACCAACAGTGGGGCCCTATTCCTCCCATTGATACTAACAATGAGGCACTAGTACACCCCCTAATACCAATGATGGGATATTGTTTAATCCCACTAATGCCAGGACATTTTCTACTCCCACTGGCCACAGTCCGGCCCCCTAAAGTCTGAAGAATTGTAAACTGGCCCTTTGTTTAGAAAGTTTGGAGACCCCTGTTTAGGAGCATTTTTATAGCAATGTGTTTTTCTTATTGTGTTTAGTACTCTAGTTTAAGTGGAAGAAATATATATCTATTCTTCAAAATGTCCCCACCCCCCACTCCTCCTACCTATCCCGCCTAACCTGTATTAAAAAGATCTGTGTACTTATCTGTTTTCAATTTGATCCGGTCTGGTCGCATGATCCTGCACCTCTATGCAAGGGAGCGCTCAACAACAGCACCGAAATTCCAGGAGCCATGACTTCACTCATAAGTTCCCACAGTCCATCTGCTGTCAGTGCTCCATTCTTTCCCCTACAGTAGCTGCTCACTGACATAGGGGAGCTGGAACCGTGGGACCATGTGACTAGACCACAGCAGATTAAAAATAAGTAAATACCGGTATACAGATTTTTTTTTTTATACTGGTTAGGTAGGAGGAGGGAGGAGGGTGGAGGGAAATTTTTTAAGACTAGATATAGTTAGGCTGGTCATACACGGTGAAAACTTTTCTCCTGCAACCATCAACACAGACAGCGCTGACAGGGGAATCCCTCCTGCCGAGCAATTATCTGTTCCCGGCGGAAGACAATGTTTCGGATTCTCTTGTGATTTTCGCTAGCGGTTGCTATAACCACTAGCGATAATCGCAAGAGAATCCGGCAGGCTGGTTGTACCCAAGTTGATTGATCGATCAACTTTTTTACACTTAGCCTACCCATTAACGGTTCGAATCCTGGCAGGTTCCTGCTGAGCCCTGCTATTTTTTTTATATCTGCCTGGGGGTCCGTTTTTAAATTGTGTGCAGTTACCTATCCTCAGCTGTTGTATTTCAGTTTCCAGTAACTCAGTGAAGTGACACCACAAGAAAAAAAAAAAGGAAATTGCAAAAGTCCACCTTTTTGCAAAAGAAATAATAAATGCACATATACCGTATTTGCAGAAGAAATAGTGCATTAACTATTTTTTGAAAATGAGCCTGCAAAGCATTAGAGGATTATGGGTACAGTACCAGGCTCCGGCTGACTTTTCTTCCAGCTCTGTTTGTATCCAGTTATGGACTGTCAGTTGGGGAGCTGGAGGAATTGTCAATGGACTACAAGTGTGGTGATCACCGTACTTGTGTACCAGTAATAACCTCTGACAGACAGGGTGTTAAATGGTCTTAAAGGTGGAGTTAGCCTTTAAGAGTCCAAAATAAAATGGTTGGGGTTGCACTTACGTTGGCACATATGCTTCTGATCATTACAGTAGGAACCATCAATTCACGTAACAGTATGTTCATGATAAAGGCAACCTGGCTTCTATGGGTTGCAGAAGTTTGCTGTACCAATTAAAGGCTGTAATAAAATTGTAGTCTTCTCTGATGAGTGCCCGGTAATCTCTCCCATGTGTGCGGTATTACGCTGCTTTCCAAGAGTATGGAAAATGCTTGAGGAACATTGCATGCCCCCATCATGGAGGCGATCTGTCGTCACTGAATTGAATCCAATGAAAAGGAGCCACACACACAGTGCTATGTGGATGATACAGAACGCCGTTGTATTCGTGCGTGTTACCAGCATTGTCTTTGTGCACCTGGTACATTTAGATAACATAAATCCTACTTCTGTTTACCAGCAATTAACATGGTTGGCTCGCAGATGCTGGGAAGCCAATATTCTTATCAACTTAACAATATTTGCTAACATAGCCCATATTTTTCTCAGATGGAATGTCCAGCATATAACTGTCGCCTTTGCTATAGCTATATTTTTATTATTTATTATTATTATTATTATTATTATTATTTAAGGTACTTATATAGAGCCATCCATTTACGCAGCGCTTTACATATAAAGCAATATTGTTAAAGGAACTACGTAACTACATTTTTTATTTTACCTTATGATATTTTTTCTCAGAAAATATCCAGTTCACCAACATAAATATCGCATAGTGGTTGAACATGTAATTTTTTTTCACATAAAAAGGATATTTAGTTATTGAACGCTTCTGTTTTTCAAGAGACTATATTTATCACCAACCCAAGGGGGCTCCTGTTGTTGCTACCCTCAATAGGCACCTCTTCGAACTCCACAATTATCGCTGATGTTTTAAAGAGAATTCATTTGTGTGGGAATTTTTGAAATGAAAAATCTGCATGTAGCATTGGCACTGATAACGCCGGGCATACAAACTTGTGAATTAGCCAATGAGAAATGGTGAAAATAAAAACACGCTTTTGTCAATTGACATCAGAGTATTTTGGAGCTTTCCAAATGATTGGGATATTTAACCACTTGGCACTTACACCCCCTTCCTGCCCAAGCCATTTTTCAGCTTTCAGCGCTGTTGCAGTTTGAATGGCAATTACGCGATCGTGCTAAACTGTACCCAAATTTTTTTATCATTTTCTTCACACAAATAGAGCTCTCTTTTGGTGGTATTTAATTAACTGCTGGGTTTTTTATTTTTTACAAAAAAAGACCAAAAATTTTGAAAAAAAAAATGTTTTTTACTTTTTTCCTGTCAGTAAATTTTGTAACCAAGTAATTTTTCGCCTTCACTGATGTGCGCTGATGAGGCAGCACTGATACACTGAACTGGTGGGCATTGATGAGGTGGCACTGATTAGGTGGCACTGATGAGGCACTAATATTCAGCACTTATGGGCACTGATAGGTGGCACTGATAGGTGGCACTGATGAGCACTGATAGGTGGCAATGATGGGCACTATTAGGCGGCACTGGTGGGCACTGATAGGCGGTACTGATGGGCATTGAGTGGCACTGATGGGCGACACTGATGGCCATTGACTGACAGCAGTGATGGGCAGCACTGATAGGTAGCGCTGATTGCCAGCACTGACTGGCATCACTAATGGGCACTGATTGGCACTTGTATGCAGTGGTGGGCACTGATTGCTGCCACTGGTGGGCACTGATTGCTGCCACTGGTGGGCACTGATTGCTGCCACTGGTGGGCACTGATTGCTGCCACTGGTGGGCACTGATTGCTGCCACTGGTGGGCACTGATAGCTGGCATTGGTGGGCACTGATTGGTGACACTGTATTGCACTATTGTAATCAGGGCACTGATAATCGATGCCCTGATTACATCCCTAGATGTCCCCCTGTGAGGAGATGCCGCTGATCGGCTCTCCTCACACTCTGTCAGTGTGAGGCGAGGAGAGCCGAATACCGGCAATTCCTTGTTTACATGTGACCAGCTGTTATTGGACACAGCCGATCACATTGTTAAAGAGCCGCAGATGTGGCTCTTTACAGAGATCGGGCTCGTGCCGTCTCCTAGCAACACGGTGTGGCCGCGCGTAAGAGCGGCCGTTCTGGGACGCCATCATATGACGGCGTCCCAGAACAAGAGCTGCACCGCCCCACTGTCATTTAACGGTGGGCAGGCAGCAAGCAATTAAAGTGGTTGTAAAGGCAGAAGTTTTTTTTTTTTTTACCTTAATGTATTCTATGCATTAAAGTGTTAATAAACCCACAACAATAAAATCAGTCTGTATATGCAGTAAAGCAAGCTGGTTCTTTTCACTGTGGAGGGGTTAATCTTCTGCATTTTATAAAATGGCTGCTTGATCCTGTCTTCTCTGATCCTCTCCTTCTTCCATGCTTGGTAAAACCTAAAATGTGTTTCAAAGTTGTTTACAAACGTGTGGGGACTTATCACGAAGGGAGCTGACAGGTCCCCTTTATAGAGACATAAGAGGTCTATTAGACCCCTTGTGCCTTCTTTGTACTCTGCCTTAACAGATCTGTACAGACTGCACTGGATGTGGCACAGTGACTTTATAGCCACCCAAATGACTTCTGCTGGAGAGCCCGGAGCTGGCTCATTGAAATGTAAACACAGCCGCAGTTGCTATTGCAGCCACAAGTTTGTTTACATCCTGATGCACTTATGGTGGCAGCAGTTAAAGGGTTAATACATCATTGAAAGCATTTTGTAAATGCAAGCATTGCAAGTTGAAGTACCTGAATTTGACCTGATATCAGCTTCTTGCATGGTTTTTACAGCACAGCTGGAGTGTGAGAGAAGAAAACAGCACAAGAAGCCAATCAGTTAATGTGTTGGGAAGAAGCATGCTAATAGGCAGAAAAAGCATAATGATGGAGAGATAAATTCATCTCGGTGCTGCTTCTTCACTCACATACAAGCGAATGGCTTGGGGGGGACCAGGAGGATTTGGGCTCAGAGGAAGTGGGTTGAATGAAGCTCATCACCAGACTGTGGGGATCTTTTGTCAGTAAAAAGAAGAACTGGGAAATCTCTGCATTAAGGGTGAATATTGCAGTAAAAGCTTTTTTATTGGGCATTTTATTTGTAAATTTTTTTGGTTGTTTTGCTGTAATCGGTTTAATAAAAACAGCTAAGTCCAGTGAAAAACACCAATACTTTGGTAAGTCGGATTTCATTATTATTTTTTGGCATGGAAGCTATAGTGTGCTTTTTGCTGATAAAATGTAATCCCAATGGTATTTTAATATTTTGTGATCGGTGAAATGGTCTTTGGGCTGTTAAATTAATTGTAATATGCATTGTTTAATTGCCACAGCCATGGATAATCATTCTTTCTAATAAAGATCTTGTATTTTATAACACACTGAGATAGCCAAGGGTGACATAAAATGTTTTACAGTGCTCTCTGGTTTGCCTTTGTTAAGCAATTTGAATTGTTCAAAATTGTTGGTGCTTGCACATGAATTTCAAGGAGGAAAGCATATTATAATAGTGTTGAACTGCAACTGCTTTTTAGGCTTCCCTTCCTTTATTTTCACCTAGTGATCTGGCCAGTAAGTCCTGTTGTTTTTCAAAAGAACACACTCTCTTGCAGATGTAGGAGTTACAGGGATGAGAAGCAAAGTGGAAAAAAAAAATGGACTTTATAGTGCCAACTATGACCCCAAAAAGAAGGACAATAATGCCCTGTACACAGGATAGGATTTTCTGATGGAAAATATGTGATAGGACCTTGTTGTCGGAAATTCCGACCGTGTGTGGGCTCCATCACACATTTTCTATAGGAATTTCCGACACACAAAGTTTGAGAGCTTGCTACAAAATCCGTTGTCGGAAATTCCGATCGCGTGTACGCAAATCCGACGCACAAAGTGCCACGCATGCTCAGAATAAATTAAGAGACAAAAGCTATTGGCTACTGCCCCGTTTATAGTCCCGACGTACGTGTTTTACGTCACCGCGTTCAGAACGATCGGATTTTCCGACAACTTTATGCGACCGTGTGTATGCAAAACAAGTCTGAGCCAACATCCATCAGAAAAAATCCATGGATTTTGTTGTCGGAATGTGTACGGGGCATTACACAGATATTACACACATAGCACACAGTTTCATTACAACATATTATTAAAAGGTTATAAAACATATTGTGCAAGCATATGAGCAGCACAATAAATTCCCTGATAGAGCACTAGTCCTATCTGGCCCAAAAGATCATATACACAAATATCATGGAACTATGATTATAATGATATAACAAAAAGGGCCAGTGGTGCAGGAAAATGTGCAACGGTCTCGACGCATTTCAGGAATTAAACAAACCATTTACCACTGACAGGGGTGTTTACAATGGTCTGTTTTATTTATTACGTAAAACCTTTATCCCAAAAGAAAAAAAACGTTTGCTGTAACTGATAAATGTTAACTGGAGTTTGGCTTTGATTTGTTGGTAAATCTGCTAGTACATCTAACACTTCCCTACCCCCATTCTAACAATGCTACGGTCCAAAGGTGCCCCTGTGCTCCTTCATCCAGAGTGGAGGCACTTTCATACAGGAGGTGTGTTACTGGCCAGATCACCAGGTGAAACCAAAGGGAAAAGCCTAGAAAAGAAACCTAATGCAGCCACCATATCTAATGACTGGTAAGCTGCAATATATTACATTTCTGGTTTGGGGTTTATTACCGCTTTAAACAGTAAACATCAGGAAATCATTAGATGATCTTGCAATGATTTTTGGTCCAGGTTAGGCCATAAACTCTTAGGTTGCCCAGGCATTTCTTTTTATGACCATGCAGTAGGGAGGAACAGTATACACGTTGAAGATATCATGTTCAATTTTTTTATCTTTGGGAAACCATACAAAGTTGACAAGGATTGTTAATCTGTCCAATGATTAATGCTGGTTGTGCACCGGCTGATGTTCAGTCAATATTGTGTGAACAACAATGCTGCATTTTTAGCAGATGACAGATGAAGAGGGCACAATGGGTCAAAATACTGTAGTTTTCCAGTATGGATGATAGTTTTTGAGAAATGTTATCAGTTAAAAGAATCCTTTAGGACAGTTGTTTAAACATTACTACTCCTGTCCAGAGCTCAAAGAATCAGCTCACATGGGTCCCTTTGACATGGGGCGGACATTGTCTGCTGATCCACGCTGAGCAGGTAGAAGACAGAACTGTGTCATCTCCGCTATGCAGAGCAGACACAGCCAGCTGTTCTCTATGGGGTGGTCTGATGGAAACAGATCGCCAGTCTATTTCCATCCGACTGTCATCCGATCCACTAGATGGAAGGGAAACTGATCCCCATCCATCTGTTTTTGGCGGCCCAGAGCGGATGCAGGCGCGTGTAAGCACACACGTTAGTTTCTATCCACCTCCCCAAAGAGAACAATGGGTGGACCAATCAGGTGCCTGAAGAACAGACAGGCGGACCCTATCGGTCAGCTGGTGTGAAAGGGACATAGGTGTGTGATGATCATGTGTTTACAATCTTTTTGCCCTGTATCCTGTAATAGGCAAAAAAGTGGGGCAACTCCTTATGAGTTTGGGTTAGGAACCAGCTCATTTGAGTGTGATGGTGAAGGATTTTGATCTGTCCCTTAAAGCAATTTGTCTTGCTATTCTGCCCCCAACCTTGGCTTGCTATCTGAACTTCTCAGTGTGATACTAAAGCCTGGTACACACAGGCCGAATATCTGCCGGTTCAACAGAAGCCTACTGACATTCGACCTGTGTGTACATCAGCCTATCCAACAGAAGCCAGCTGAATGGAAAACCAGCATCCGATTGGTATCCAATCAGCGCTGCTAGTTAGTACAGCGAGCTCCGCCCGAGCGCTGCCCGCTGGGTTGAACAAAAAAAAAAAACTGATAGTGTGTACCAGGCTTAAGTCTTGCCAGTTGACAGGGGTAGGAAAGTGGTAGCAGAAGACAGTTGGCTAGGTGGGGGAGCAGGAAGGCCTTGAATGCATGGGATAATGATAAAAATGATAAAGAAATTGTGAATTGAGAGAAACGTGAAATTTTGATATGTAGTTGTAGGGCATAGGTAGTTTGAAAAGTTATGCTAATATGATGAAAAAGTTTAACTGTCCACAGTTCAAACACACCACTTTCAGATGTTCTTGACATGCATTTTTTTGCACACACAACACACTGTTCGAGGTTTTCTGTCTTTGCTGTTAGGGCAGTTACTGCAACATGGTATTTTTTCTGAGGTAGAAGTCTGAAAAACGTCAGGCCCCTCAGATACTTCAGTCAGTGCTTTCCCAAGATAGGTAAGGAAAACCTTCCTTTTGTGCGATTTACTTGCATTCCAGCATGGTTTTAGCTACATCAAGATAATGTAGGCGTGGATAGCACTAACTTCCAACATGTTATAAAATAGAGCCATTGGCCATCTTCTGGTCATTCGTTTAGCACTGTAAGTACGAACCATCTGATCCAACGACGTATCAAGCCTCCTTTTGTTTCATTGTATGACTGAATTATCTCTGTTTTTTTTATCTTCTTGGTTTTGAGCAGTGGGTTGGGAATGCATAGAGCTCAAGAGGGTAACAACTTTGTTTTTCTTGGGACAGTATGATGCAATCATCACGTCTTTCTGGAAACCAGAATAAAGTAGACATTTTTTGTGTTTTTTTTTTTACATTTTTTTGTGGTCACAAATTCTTGGGGCAGTTCTTTTTTGTTTTTACAAATTTTTCCAACAACTGTGATCTTCTTCTCCAGTAATTTTTTTAGCTAACTGCAGGCTCATGAAGAAGTTGACACAAGTGATGTTTCTTCTATTACCACTCGCTCCCCCCCGATTCCCTTCCCTTCCTTGGTCTTGACATTTCCTGATGTACACCTGCATAGTAAATAATTCTGTTAGCAGATGAAGATGGCAAATCAGTTTGGGTGGTAGGTGCTGTGACGGTTCTATCATCAGAATCCCAGTTGTCTTCTACAAGAATGTCATCTATTTAGTTTTCGTCATCCGATGGCTCGTAATCTGATGTATTTTTTCATTACTGAGGCATTTGCGAGCCATGATGAAACTACACCACCAAATCAAGAAAGCATAACAAATCTTCAAAAGCTAAGAAAGCAAGTCCTAACATGCAGAAACATGTCCTAATTTGCAGACTGACAATGGCTCACAAAGTGCAATACAGTAATCATGTCACTTGATGAGTCATAACGGAGAAACCATTGAAGAACAACATGGGTCCAATGGACCCTGCCAGTGTACGAAGCTATAATCTGAATTTACAGAAAAAGTGTAAATACAAAAAATTCATGCTTTCAGATTTATAACTAATTAGCAGTAAAAAAGTCATATGTTCTTATCAAATAATAATAATAAATTCCATTAAATAAACACAACACAAACTTCCTACAGTGTCCATTGGACCCTGCCAGTAGGCCGAGGGTTAAAGTGGTAGTAAACCTCACACATGAAATATAAAAAAAGCATATCTCTCTATAGTGTGTACTTGTCTCAATTAAGAGCACTATATGTCAGTCTGCTGATTAATTTTTGTGCTATCAGTATGAATCACTTCTGACAAGTTTTCCTAACACTAAGAAAAAAAAAGGTGACAGGAGAGGGATGTCCAACACATAGCCTGTGACTGACAACCGCAGCTCTGTTTCTGTGTTCTGCGTGAAGGGGGGCGTGTGCCTTCCCTCCAATCAGCTCTCAGAGCTCATCTCACTGAGATCTGCAGTGTGTAATTTCAGCTCCCCGTGATCTGACAGCTCAGACAAGTTTTATAAATTCTGGACTTTGAACGGATGTAGAGAACAAAGGAATGCATATAGACAGATACAACTTATGTAGGAGGATTTGTTTAATCTCTGTGTATCACTTGAGGATATTCCTTTCACTGGGTATATGTAAGAGTTTATAACCACTTTAAGTCTTACAAATCATCTATTCAGTGGATTGCCAGCATGCACCACTTTGCTGTATGCTATAGTGAGATGTACATAGATATTAGTATAGACCAGGTACACACTGTCAAGCAAATTCTAGTAGCTATAAAGATGGCCACCCACAGGATAAGATGGTCATACAACACAATTTTTTATTACATTTTTTTCGACAGCCTTACTTTAAGATAATATATTGGCAGCCTGTTCAGTGCACGGCCTGCATAATTGTACAGTATTGATCAATAATTTGTTGGCTTGTTTTCAGTGATCGAGAGACCTTTCTGTTTTCTATTGAAACCAGCATAGCTTCTTTCTTTCCAGCTACATCAAAGAAAAACAGTATTTTTACATCAGTGCATGAATATTGTGTTTGTGCTTCATCATTTCCATGTTGTCTTGCCTAATATAAACTGCATTCTGCACCTAATCAGTTTTGCTCAATGCATGAAGATTAGTAGACATCTGCACAGTGCGGCTCTGCTGGAGCAACTGTTGGCGACTTCCAAACTGCACAGACTGCTAGGAGGCCAAGCGAATTAATAATTAGCTTTGTTGTCACTAAACATAATTATGTTTTCATAATGAAATTTACTGTGCTGTTGTCACGTTTAATAAAGATGGCCCGATTCTTTCTATTATGGGCAATCTGCTGTGGCAGATTTAATAAATCTGAAATATACAGTAATGAAACTGGTCAGGTGTGAATTTGGCACAGATGGCTATAGTACTTCAGTTCTCATTGGCGGTTTGGACTATTGAGGCAGACCACAGTGGGGTAGAGGCAATGAGCAATTATGCAGGATGAAAATTACTAAGCGAAGATGCACTTTATTATAATTTATGTTACTAAGCTTTTGGAAGTATATTGCCTAGGTTCTCCTGTGGTGTACGGTAGCACTGAAGAAGCCATGTTATTTGAACAAGATATTTTCTTGGTTATTACTGGGTAACGACAATCACAGTGTCTCATTTATAAGAATCAGAGGAAGTGAAGCAAATGTGTTGCCATTGCACATTCTAATCAGCAATGAGCATCAGTGACAGTTCCACATTATAGATCATTTTGTTATGTACCTGGGACCTTACTGGGGCTGATTAAAGAAAGTGCCTGCCTACAGCATCCAAATAGATTTAATCTGTTTTTATCTTGCAACAAAGAGCGAGAGCCTGCTTTTATTTATGTATGTGCTGTAATACACAACCATAATGAACTCCATTACATATATTTTATATACATTTCTGTTCATTGGTAAACCATTTTAATGCATGTTAAGCTGTGTTAGAAAGAGCTAGATTTTTTTTTTTTTTTTTTTGGTGTCTGTGCTAAGTATGCTAAGTATGGAATTTAAGGTAGAGAAAACGAATGGAAGTGCATTGATGTGTAGAAACCTGCATTTAACCACTTAAGGACGGGCCTCTTTTTGAGATTTGTTACACGTTGAAAACACTTTTTACTTAGAACCCCCAAACATTATACATTTTTTTTTCTAACACCCTAAAGAATAAAATGGTGGTCGTTGCAATACTTTCTGTCACACCGTATTTGTGCAGCGGTCTTACAAGCGCACTTTTTTTGGAAAAAATACACTTTTTTGAATTAAAAAATAAGACAACAGTAAAGATAGCCCAATTTTTTTTTATATTGTGAAAGATAATGTTACGCTGAGTAAATTGATTTCCAGCATGTCACGCTTCAAAATTGCGCCCGCTCGTGGAATGGCGACAAACTTTTACCCTTAAAAATCTCCATAGGCGACGTTTAAAATATTCTACTGGTTGCATGTTTTGAACTACAAAGGAGGTCTAGGGCTAGAATTTTTGCTCTTGCTCTACCGATTGCAGCGATACCTCAGATGTGTAGTTTGAACACCGGTTTTATATGCTATGCAGGCGCTACTCACGTATGCGTTCGCTTCTTGCACACAAGCTCGGCGGGATGGGGCGCGTTTAAAAAATTTTTTTCTTATTTATTTTACCTTTTTATTTTTCATTTTTACACTGTTCTTTTTTTTTAAAAAAATGTGTCACTTTTATTCCTATTACAAGGAATGTAAACATCCCTTGTAATAGAAAAAAAGCATGACAGGACCTCTTAAATGTGAGATCTGGGGTCAAAAAGACCTGAGATCTCATATTTACACTAAAATACAATAAAAAAAAGTGATGTTTTGACATCGCTTCCGCCCTGCAATGTTATGGAGATGGGTGGGGTAAGCTGCGGAGGGCACCAGAGCGGGGCGGGAGGGGGAGCCCCTTTCCTGCCGCCAATAAAAGTGATCTTGTGGCGAACCCGCTGCAGAGACCACTCTTATCGGAAAGCGGACCGCTGGCCGAAAAAGAGGATACCGGGGTTATGGCAGATAACTGCTGCCATAACAACGATGTTCCTCCTCAAACTTAGGACGTATATCGGCGTGCGGTGGTCCGTAAGTGGTTTAAAATGCATAAGAGTTCATTTAATTGCAACAGGCCCCTTAGATAGCCATAAATAGTACAAAACTATTGTGAATACAAACCACTATAAAAACCCGATTAAAGGAAATCCCTATTGAATATGGAAGCTGTTTTCGCTGACCTCTCCATCTGACTACAATACTGATGCAGACAATTCAGTACTATACTACTACGTGGCCTGGACAAGCTTGCGGATAGGTGTTCTGACATAGGCATTCCTGATCTGCTTAAAGGGGACATAGGAGAGCACTTCTAAGTGCAGCACATTAAATCATTTATTTGTAAAAAAAATGCAAATTAGCTACACTTCTGCAGTAGGAATAAAAGCGCATATCAAGCTTAAAAGCCATTATCCATGAGGACCTGAGTCGTCTGAAGCAGAGGGGAGCAACACCCCCAGTGTTAGGGGATGCACAAGCTCAAAACCAGAGGATACATCAGCTCAGGAGCCAATCTGACAGCATGGAAACTTGGCCAATGACATCAGACGCCAGAGGGTGTAAAGGGGGTGTGACTACGTGTTTTGAGGCAGCAACCCCTTTTTCTTAAGCCTATCATCTCTTGTGTCTCCTTTTTATACAGGTATTCCTTCTATCTGCTGAGGAGCTGTACTAAGTCCTCTGAATCCAGCTGCTATCCCTTATTTGCCATTATGAACCATTTGGCTAGGACTTCACCACTCTAGAGTGTACTGGCTTGTTTCTTTGCACTATAATCTATTCCTGATCTGCGTGCTTGGTCCATGTGGAGGTCTCAAAGTAATGAAGCAGTAGATAGCCAGGCCACCAAGTATTTTTTTAATACAGGATAGCAATGGGAGCCTCTGTATTTGTTTTCTTTAAAGTAATGTTACTGATCGGAAATGTGTGATTCATTTAAAGTGTACCTGTGCTTTTTGCATGTTCAGGCAAAACAACAGGTTACTTTAACATCTCCATATCCAGTAGTATAAACTTATCTTTCCTTCACTTCCCCACCACTCAAGAGTTGAAAGAAGTACCCAGTACGTCCGCGTATGGAGGAACATGTGATGTAACGCGCTGGCCCAATCATTGATGTCCCAGGGGAGTCCATAGTACTGTGTGAGCTATGACTTCAATGTCTCCTTTTACCCTGGTGACAGGGAAAGAATAGTAGGAAAGCATTAAAGTGAACCTGTTGCTTTGCTCTGCATTGAGAATGCACAGATTGACTTTAAGATCCTATACCCCTATGGGGATTACCCCTCTGACATGGGGACTAGGAGATGAAACAGCAGAGTTCAGCGGGCGTCCAGGCTTCCAGCACACATGGAAGTGTGGCAGATGCTAAAGAATTTTCAGCCTGTGGTAGCTCATGAATACAGTGGAGATCAGCTGTACTTAAGCAGGTCAAGAAAGAAAAGATTTCAACTCCAGGAACAATACCCTGTGTGTCTCTCCCTGCAGCAGATGAAAGCTGGTTTCTCCCCCTCTCCCTCCCACTGGTATGTCATTTACCAGTCCCTTCCTTTTCTGAATGAACACAGTGAGTGATCGGTACAGATCACTCACTGTATTCATTCATAACTGAAACATAGAAAACTGCGTCTCCTGTTCATTCTTCTTCAATACAGCTAGGGCTTCAGAGAAAAGAATTCAAGAATCTGTGTCTTCAGTTCCTTTCTCTGTCTCAAAGGTGAGATGTCAGGGGTCTGTTTAGACTGTTGTTTCACACAAGCTCCCCAGCAGCGTTGTAAAAAAAATTGGAAAAAATCATTAAAAATGTAAAAAACAACAACATTGTAAAAAAAAAATATGTAAGAAGTCGTAAAAATTAAGAAAAATTGTTAGTCGTTTAACAAAAACTTTAAATGTTAAAAATGAAGGGCTCTTTCGAACAGGTGCTCTGGTCCATACAGTGTGAATGAGAGGTCTGTTTGTGCATCTTGAGCCGCCTGTTACTCTGAGGATGTAGTGGCTGTATGAACACAGCCGCAGGTCCTTTTTTCACAGGTGTGCGGGTGAGTGGCCCACAATGTCAGTGTTTGGGGGGTCATCCACATGGCTGTCAAATTAGGACCTGCATTTCATACAGCTGCTGTGTCCCCATAGCGTAACATAGGCTGCATGCACACAGCATTAGCCACATAAAAAATAAAATCACTGAATCACACTTTACAGGCCACAGCACCTATGTGAATGAGCCCCAATGCTGAATGTACACACCGAACTTTATTAACTCAATACAATTTATCTTTTAGATTTAGAAGGAAATTTGCAAGTTATGTTATGTATGTTTGTGTCTGCTAATAATGATTTTAGTGTATTTTTTTAGTAAAAATATTGTTTTTGGTAGGCTGTATGGTCGTCCCCCCCCCCCCCCCCCCGTGAATGTCTGACTATTTTAATCTCTGTGGCCAATTTTTTTCTAGAGAAGATATTGAATCTGTGCATAAGACATAACAGAATAAACAATTGAGTATTATTCTAGTGCTTCAAATGTACAATGACTGTGGTGTGACACTCTCCTATGGCAGTAGAAAACACACACACACTTAAAGAATAGAAGGAAGAAGAGCTCACCCTGCTGTTCTCAGCACTTTGATGTAGTGCTGTGGACCCACGACGAGTCTTTTGCACCGGTAATGTGAGTCAGAATGAACCCGTGGGATCACGGCATCCTGCGGCACAATTAATATTTCATAAAACGCTGAAGAGCAGTTTTTAGCCGCTCAAGCAGTTTAGGATGTTTTCATTCAGAACCATTAATGCTCAGGTTCACCGTCAGCATTCCTCTTCTGGAAGCAGTAGCTTTTTTTTTTGTTTGATAGCACAACAACAAACAATGATTAAACCAATAAAAATATGAAGCCAGTGATCAGCCGTTGAACATAAGCTGCTCCATAGTTTCAAATTGAAAAGCTGAGCCTTGGGGGTAAAAAGGAAGACAAACCTGCAGCAGACGAGCCGCTTTAAAAAAAAAAAAAAAAACATCACGTTTTAAACCAATGCAAAGATCAGAAATAAAAAGTGGGGGTTCAGTCAGTGCAAAAACAAAACGCTACAATACTAACTTAAGCAGCTGTGGACACTCAAGGTCAATATATAACAATCCTTGGATAAATACATAAAGAGAATACAAAGCAGCGCTAAAAACAAATCTACACTAAAAGTAAAATAATTTATGGCAAGAGAGGCCATATAAAAGTCCCAGTTCATAAGATTAAAGCCAATCCAAAAGGTTGAAAGTGGAATACCACACAGAGGTGTGACACTAGACAGACATAAGTTGTCCTCCTCGATGGTGACCAGAGTGCTCAGAAAATTAAAATCCTCTGTCAGTGGTTCTTAACCTGGGGGTCAAATGATGATTTGCCAGGGGTCACCGAATCCTGGGCTGTTCCTGAAGCCCACACAATGATTTCCCAGCATTTTTGCAGCCGCCCAGCAGGGCTATCCCTGGAGCCTGTGACTGCCCAGTTGGGCTGTTTCTGGAGCCTGTGGCCACCCACTCAGCTTCTTCGCAGTCGCCCATTCAGTTCACGGCATGGCTGGGGGGCAGAGACTAGAGGTCAGCTGACTGGTGAATGTGAAGTGGGTGGGGCTGGAGGAGACCCTATCTCCCGATTTCGGCATAGGTGTCACTGCTATGAGACACCACAAAGTCGGAGACACAGTGAGTAACACTACCTGTGATTATAGTTGCCATTAAAAGTCCTCACTACAGTTCTCAGAGGACCTTGCTCAAGAGCACCTAAGCTGGCTGATCAGAAATTCCCCCAGCACTGCCACTCATCCCATTCCCCCCACCAAGGAGTAAGAGAAGGAATAAAAATAGAGAATACATGTAAGGGAAAAAGTGGTACATCCTAAAATGTACCATAAAGGGTTTTAATACTGTACGAGTGGAAGGGACTCAGGGAGCGCTAAATGTCAATGGGTTAGGGGCGCAAATTACTTGTCTTGCCTTGGGGGCTGACAACCCATGCTACGAAAATAATTTTACTGTTAGGGGTCCCCACAACTTGGGAAATTTTATCAAGGGTCACAGCACTAGGAGGTTGAGAAACACTGCTCTATGTGCATCCGTGCCAGTGCCATCACCACAGACAATGCGGGCAGCTCACCTGAGATCGTGGACCCCTGGAATAACAGACAGGTCAGTTAAGCATTCCAACTCAAGTAGGTAAAAAGGTTGTTGCCTTTAAAGGATCCAGGGATTGGACTCATACACTTCCACAGCAGCGGCAGAATGGCACACTCATCAATACCAGATGGGAGATGTGGTAATCATGCAAAATCAATGAATGGTACATAGTGCTCTCTGGTTGGCTTAAAACTTCATTTATTTAAGTCAAAAATTCACTTACATACAAAGCACTGATATCTAAGTGCTTGGATGCGAAGCATACAGCGAGTGTCTCAACGAGACAATGAAAGGTGGCTGCGGATGACGTCACGGAGTCCTCCTGTATGCGTATCGTCCCATTGGGCGGAACTTCCTCGGCGGGAAGATAGGTGCAAATACTATGGTACCAATTAAAAGGGTTGTAAACCTACGTGTTTTAGGATGCATTAAGGTATAAAGACACTTGTCAGTGACCCCCCCCGTTTTACTTACCTGAGCCCTCAAATTTCACCCACGGGGATGCACAGTCTATCTTGATTGGATAGACTGATAGCAGCGCAGCCATTGGCTCCTGCTGCTGTCAATCAAATCCAATGATGCGAGCGCAGGGCGGTGGGGCTGAGTCCTGCATTCGGCGGCTATGGACGCCAAATGCTGGACTCAGGAGCACGCCCGCAAGGTAATCCCCCGGGAGAGTACTTCAGCTAGGGGGTTATCTGATGCGGGGAGGAGCCTCCGGGGGACCCCAGAAGAGCAGGTTCAGGGCCACTCTGTGCAAAACGAGCTGCACAGTGGAGGTAAGGACGTGTTTGTTATTTATTTATTTATTTTTTTAAAAAAGGTCTTTACAATCACTTTAAACCCAGAATAAGAAACGGCTGCACCTCACGGCTGCACTGGGCTCCAAGTAAAATTTATTGGAATATGAAAATATCCAAAATGACACCAAGGGACACCAGCAGTGGCCAAGGTAGACGCGTTTCACATAACAGAAATGTGCTTACCCACTTCCCGCTCGCCTATAGCAGATTGACGGCCGGGCGGTGGTTCAGTTATCCTGACTGGGCTTCATATGACGTCCAGCAGGATAACATGGCGCCGCGCCCGTGGGGGGCGCGGCAGCATGTTATCCTGCTGGACGTCATGGGCACTGACTGGCACTATTATATTTCAGTGATGCTCAGTAATGCCACCCATTAGTGTCATTAGTGCCACCAATCAGTGTTATCATTGCCACCCATCAGTGTCCATTGGTGCCACCTGTCAGTGCCCATCTGTGCCACCTATCAGTGCCACCCATAAGTACCCATCAGTGCCACCCATAAGTACCCATCAGTGCCACCTATGAGTGCCCATCAGTGCCACCTATGAGTGCCCATCAGTGCCGCATACCAGTGCCACCTCATTGGTGCCACCTCATCAGTGCCCATCACTGCCGCCGTATCAGTGCCCATCATTGAAGAAGAAAACGTACTTATTTACAAAAATTTTTAACAGAAACAAAGAAAAACTTGTTTTCGGTCTTCTTTTTTTATTTGTTGCACAAAAAATAAAAACAGCAGAGGTGATCAAATACCACCAAAAGAAAACTCTGTTTGTGGGAACAAAATGATAAAAAATTTGTTTGGTTACAGTGTTGCATGACCGCGCAATTGTCATTCACATTGCGACAGTGCTGAAAGCTGAAAATTGGCCTGGGCAGGAAGGTGTCTAAGTGTCTGGTATTGAAGTGGTTAATCATTATGCACATTTCTGTCTACCTTGACCACTGCCGGTGTCTTCTGGTGTCATTTTGGATATTTTCATATTCCAATAAACTTTACTTTGAGCCCACATGAGGTGCAGCCATTTCTTGTTTTGACAATTTACCATGGAGGCGAGCCAGGGCTAGCACTCAGGTGTGTGTTCCAGTGGGTGTATCAGTTACACCTGGAGCGGTGAGTTCTTTTCATTTGGACCATTGAAACCCAGGAACCCAGTTCTAACACACTGATCCAACCATGCTATAGTTCTTTGCATATGTGATTTTGTGTGCTACATACCCCATAATCCATCTTGGGAACAAAAAAGGGTAGCTATGTTACATACAGTCAGACTGTGGGGAATGAGCGTAGCCATCCACTAACAGGAAGTCATATCAGGGCAGCAAAAAAAAAAAAAAAAGGAATTTGGAGGAGACTGAGGGCAATAGAAGGTGACCACTTCAATACCCAGCACTATTACCCCCTTCCTGCCCAGCCCAATTTTAAGCTTTCACCTCTCTCGCACAGTGAATGACAATTGCGTGGTCATGCAACACTGTACCTAAACAAAATTTTTATCATTTTGTTCACACCAATAGAGCTGGTGGTATTTAATTGCCACTGGGTTTTTTATTTTTTGCCTAATACACAAAAAAACAGAAAATTAAGAGAAAAAAAAAACAAGTTTTTCTTTGTTTCTGTTATAAAATGTTGCAAATAAATAATTGTTCTTCATAAAATTTCTTTGGTGAAAATAACCCAAATCAGTGTACAGTATATTATTTAGTCTGTAGGTCCACAAACCATTATATATATAGATATATAGAGATATAGATATATATATCTATAGATAGATGTATAGATATATATCTATCTATAGATAGATATATATCTATCTATAGATAGATAGATCAATCCTGATGTGCTGACGGCCTATCTCATGAGGCCCTAAAATGCCAGGACTGTACAAACACCCCCCAAACCCAAATGACCCCTTTTTGGAAAGTAGACAATGCAAGGTATTTAGTAAGAAGGATGGCTGTTTTTTTTTTTTTTTTTTGGAAGTTGTAATTTTTTGTCATAATTATTTCTATATTGATTCCTTTACCGGTATGACAATGTATCTTCAAAATACATGGATCTATCAACATTATGCTGCAATGGGAATGTTTGAAAATGGAACTTTTTTGACATGCTGTCCATACATGGATCAAAATTTCACCAGTTCAGCGGGGGCCAGACGAATTTCAAACCATGTATGGGCAGAGAAGTCAATCTACCAATTGACCTCCTTACAAACACCCTGTCGGGTTTTCTCTGCTTGATCAAAGGCTATAGCTGGCAGAGCTGATCACTGTATTCTAACGGCGGGAAGTCTCCTTGCTGTCAGAATACAATAGCACAGTGGAGAGGATTCCCTCATTCACCTTGAATATGTGGAATATTTCGTTCAACCTACTGGATGAACGAAAAAAAAATGATCCTTCTATAGGCTGCCTAACATTTTGTACTCTGTAGTAGACCTTTTCTGTTTTAGTAGTCTCTCCCATCAAAGTTCTCAGCTTAATCTAAGGAGATTCATGTCTTTATCTTTTTTTTTTTTTTTTTTTTTTTTTTTTCTGTTTATAATTTTCAACTTTAAAGCACATAGATTTCCTTTTGAATTGGGATCATTAAGGAGATAAACAAAACATAAATGAGAAGAGATAATTGTTCCATGCTTTTCCCCACAGCCAGGAATTTTATTAGATCTTGGCATTTTTTTAAAAGTCTGCAATTTTGTAGAATTGTGTAAAGTTGTATTGACTGCTGGAAATCTATTCAGAGCTTCTCTTTATAATTATCTGTCAACATTCGCTTGCTAATTTATTAAACTAAAGAATGGAAAATATGCATACATAAAGGAAAAATTGCGTTGAGAGACGATTACATAAACCTGCACCACAGATTAATGTTAATTTTTAAGAGTACTGTAGCCTTGAAGCTGACGTTTGGGCAGATATAAAAGACAAATTATATAATACATCATCATCATGTATCTAAAACCATAGCTTGCTAATAGAACACACATGGCAAAAAAATAAAATTAGCTGAACAGGGGTTTTAACTTTTAAAGCAGAGTTCTAGAAGCCTGTAAAAAAAAAAATAATAAAATTAAAAATCAGCAGCTTCAAATACTGTAGCTATTGACTTTTAATATAAGGACACTTACCTGCAATGGCGACCCTGGGGGGGGGGTCAGAGGGGGCCCTGACCCCCCCAACATTATGCTGTGCCCCACCATGTGCCCCCCCCCCAAAAAAATTTTTTTTTTTTTTTTTTTTTTTTACAAAAAATCAATGTCTAAGAGGGAGAGAGTCCCCAGTCAGCTCCTGCGGGTGATTCCTCCCCCCTCCCCTGCTCGCTGACACTGCATAATGCGAGCGTTCACACAACCACGGCCGCCTGATCTGCTCCTTCACCTGCATCCTCATTGGCAGGGAGAAGAGCGAGTTGCAGGAAGGACTCCACCAGGTTACTGAAAAAACAGACTGATTTCTCCCGTCCTTAGGACAGGAGGACCAGCCTGTAACTTCCAAGAGATGCCAGACCAGAGCTGTCAATAGCAGGGGCAGGACAGCAAGAGGAGGCTGGGAAACCCCACAGTGGCAGAACACCAGGGCCCGGAGGCAAGACAACCTTTGCAACCCTGATAGTTCTCCCACTGCTTTGGATCCTTATATTTTCTTGGTATGCTGGTGACATATATCTCTTGTTTTCTGCCACCCTGGGGGACCCCAATACAGTAGGAAGGGAGCTCACTGCAGAACATGTGAAAGGGCCCGTTGTGGGGTCGTAGTAAAGGGCCCCAGGATATATATATATATATGCATTTTATAGTTGCCCCCCTACTTTTGTCCCCCAATGTGCCCCCCCTAAATTTGAAAGCTGGAGACGCCACTGCTTACCTGAGCAGGTGTCCCGCAATGTTAGCACCCCTAGCCAATTCGTCCATTGGCTATGGGTGCAGGCGCTGGCATCTTCACAGCCTGTTTCCTGCTGCGCATGCGCGAGTTGCTCTGCGCTTTTCTGAATGGTCCCGCTGTCTTCTGGGACCTGTGTGTCTCCCAGAAGGCAGCGGGGAAGGAGGAGGGTCTGGAAATTGCGTAGATTGCTGCGATCCTTGTGCAGCGATTTTACCCGGAAGTGGGAGCGGGTACCTGGTTTTGACAGGTATCCGCTCCCTCCGAAAGGTGCCAAATGTGGCAGCGGAGGGGGGGGAGGAAGCAAACAAGTGGAGCTTCCTCTTTTGGGTGGAGCACCGCTTTAACTACTCAGCTATACAAAATGAATTTTGGCTTTAGTTAAATGCAAGCGATGTAAATATCTGAATTTTACACGGTATCTGCCTCTCGCAGGCTCCTGTATAGCAGAGCTCAGACTGGCAGAGGAAAAAGCATTGGCCAAACAGTGACTGCATCCTATCAGAGGAAGTCACAGTCCGGCAATGCCAGCAACCGCAGCTGCCTGAATATAATGAATATTCCTCCATTTACGCTGTTTAGCATGGATGGGGGAGTAAAATAATATTCTCTCATCTCTTGCAGGCTGAACAGCCAAAACTGGAGCTGTCAATGCCCAGTTTTTCATATTCCCTCTCTTACTGCCTTGTTGACCACCACCGCCAGTTACACACACCTTCTTAGGACACCAAGCTCTTCTATACTGGTGCCTTACTAACATCAGGCTGGTGACTTTGGCAGTCTTTTTTTTATACAGCATTCAATGTATGTGTTGTATTTTTATAGATTCCATTTCTTATTCCACTGGAGGTGGGTAAAACTCTGTTTCATGAAGATTGAACCACATAAATTGCGTTCACACGTAATCTAGTTTCCCTGGATTCTTCACTGGGGCATGCACTTATTATCTCTGGTTTAAATAAGCTGCCTTCACCGATCTTCATATCAAAAGCCCCTTTGCCTAGCTATTCTGTGGGATGCCATTATTTAGCTGTAAAGCCCATACAAAGGAATAAAGTCTCAATTTTCAATAAGCATTTTCAAGCTTGCCAGCTTAACTGCCCTATAAATGTATCCGTGTCTATTCCAGCCATACACAATTGTCAAAACCTACTACTTAGCATATTATTTCTTGGCTGCATTTTATTTTCAGGGCATCTTACACTTGCATTTGTTTATTCAGTCTTATCCATTACAAATCCCATTGTAAAGCTTGTGAGCCACCAACAATATTTTGAACAATAAACGTTTTTTTACGTTATTGGGTTTCATTATAAGAAAACACTGCTAAGTGCTCTTTGCATTTCTACTACCCACTTTATATAAACCTTACTGCAGTGCCAGGAAAAAAAAACTGCTTTGAAATAAATAAGCCTCTTGAGTGTTCCCTGTCTAAATGTCAGTCATAGGAGAAAGAAATACAAAAATGAAGACCTGTGTGTGCTAGCTTCTGATTGGTGGACATGGACTGCAGAGGGCCTCTTTAGGCATGCATGATTGATATTTTAGGAGTTTGCATGCCCTATTTGCAATTATCACATGCGGGCAGAGTCTTCTAGAGCCCCTACATTTTGTGAATGCAAGAGATCATTGTCTTTTACTAGCCATTTATTATCATATTTACTCAAAGTGTTATCATAGATACCAAAGATATCACTTCTGTGACCATTACTTGCATCATCATAAACATAAACATAAACATCTCCTAACCCCATGTCATGGCTCCTTAGGTATATCATAAGCCAAAACCATTTTGTATATTTTAATTTTAGTTATTTTGATACTTTAGGGGGTAGGGTAATTTGATTGTAAATTATCACCTTGTAAAACAACCCATTCAGAAACTGAAATGAAAGGCAAAACATGTGTGTATATAAAAAAAACATAAATACCTTTTCTTTCTCTTTTTTATAAGTAATCACATTCCCTCAGTTCTCAGCTGCTTAAGAGCTGGGGGAGGAGAAGCAACAGCACACTGAGCTTCCCAGTGATGGGCTATGCAGAGAGGGTGTGTCAGGACAAGTCTAATCATTGGAAGAGAAAGGGCAGAGTTCCCAGCATAGCTAGAGAACTGACCACGATGTGCGTTCCTGCTTAGCAAAGCAGAGATACTCGAAGGAACACCAGAGATTTCACATAAAGGACAAAAAGTACATATTTTGTAAAAAATACAAAGAGAACAGGAGACTTTCTCATGCAAGTACATGGTACAACGGCCACATATCAGGAATATGAATTGCTGGGGTAACAAACACTTTTTAAACCCACTTTCAGTTTTTATTTTTATTTTATTTTTTTGTTCTCATGCCAGCTGTCTAAGAGGGGATGTCCCTCAAATTAGAAAGATCTCTCCTCCCTGGAGTCTACAGGGCAGGAAGTAAAGGGCAATCTCCTAAAAATCTAATTAAGGAGATTGCGCTTTACTTCCTACCCTGTAGACTCCAGGAGAAGATATCTTTCCAATGTGAGGGACATCCTCTCTTGCTGGCGTGAGATCAAGTGTCATTATTGGAACATTTCCCATTTTATTCCTGCTTTGGTGGCAACAAAGAATTTTGGATTCACCCTTACTTTGAGTCCCTGTGACAATTTTGACGGGCTCAATTTGCAAGGGAATTTTTCCTTTAGCTTAGTGAATGAGTTGAAGATCTGCTGACTTCCATCCAATCAGTAGCAAAAATATATATATTTTTTTTTTTCCGTTGCTTGAAACTGAGTATTATTTGCAAAGTGAATTTTCACCCTAGTCACTAAGCTAAAGGAAATTGCCCTTAGCAAAATGAACATGCTCATCTCTTTTAGTAAATGAAACCTAATAAATCCCTATAATGGGGATACATACAGTAATAAAAACCTGACAGTGGTCCTAGCCCCTTACCACTTTATCCCAACCTCTAACAACTCTATCAGTGGACAGATAGACAAAGACACCCAATTTTTCTGAGTGTCATGTCCTAAATTGCATATTTGTATCTCTCTCAAGTAAAAGAATTGAGTATGATATGTTCCCACTGAAAACAATACACTGATTTTCTATAACAGTTTTTCGTTAAAGGAATCTAGCAAAACACCTGCCTGGGAATCGTTTGTTTGAAGCTGCGAATGTCTGACTCCAGTCTGGATAGAGATCCTGGGAAAGTAAAGCAACTGGTCAGCATTGCTAGAAGTGAGGAAACATCCCTGGAACTAATAAGAAGCCTGGGAGTTGCACAGTGACACCATACATCATTGGCTTCTTAGACAGATAATTAAGCTGGCGACAGATTCCCTTTAATAGTAATAGTAAGAGCTAAGATATACAGTTCCCCAGAGCAGCCAAAACAAAATAAGGTAGAGCCACACACCTTTTATGATATCGCTTGCCAAGCTTTATTACTATAACTGGCTAAACAAAGCCATAGACCAACAAAAATTGCAGGTAGATCGACTGATACGTTTTTGATTTTCGCATAATTCGTATGCCTGTTTCAGCAGGCTGTTTTCATGCCGCCATTGCCGCTAAACCAACGTGATGTAAAATTTCTACTTGTTATTAGGGGACTTGTTCAAGGAAAAAAAAAAAACGATCGAAAAAATGATGTCATTTTGCTGCAGTCTGTTGCAAGTAGCCAAGCTTCATGACCATGTTATATCTCTGAATACCAGATCGTACAATTTTCAGTACAGTTGTCGTCCGAAAATACAATACAAATACACTACAGCACATGACATCACTTCCCATTTTTTTTTTATCCTGTCGTACGAGAACTATCGTTACTTTAGTAAACTCTTCAGGTTTAATATACAACTAGCATGCAACAAAAAAAATGGACGATCTGTCGTCCGATTTTCGGATAGTGTGTACGGGACATAAGCTTTGACAATAAAAATTGGAAGCTGATTGGTTACTCTGCACAGCTGCACCAGATTCTGTGTGCACCAGTTTTAGTAAATCTCCCCTTGTATATTTTGCAAGTGTTGGTACACTCTACAAGGGGATTTCTCCAGAATTGAATGAGGTAGCCCTCTGCTGACTACCATCGACCAATCAAATGCAAGCAGAAATGCAATTTTTTAAAATTTTTTTTGCACATGATTGGGTATTGCAAAGTGAAGCTTTACCACATTCACTAAGTTCTGGGGGAAATTTCCTTGCAAAGCGAATAGTGTACTTGCTGTTAGTAAATTGACCCCTATGTGCATTTATAATTAGAGTGTTGGTCACCGATTTATGCAGAAAGTTTGGAATTTGATACCCTTTATTGGCTTATTTTGTATATAGCATTTTGGATGTTATATACAGTTTGGAGACTTTGTGCAACTCCTGAAGAAGGGACCTTAAGCTAGGTACATGCAGACTTAAATTTGTCTGGTTCAGCAGGGACTGGCCAAATTTCGATCTCTGTGTGGCTTTTACTGTATGATAGAAGTTGATCGATAAGTCGACTTCTGTTGAACGGGACTGCTGGAAAACTTTCATTCGATCAGCTGTTAAAGCCAGTCGGTTGCAATGCTGATCAATGTATTCTGGAAATAGAAGAGTCCTGCTGTCAGAATACAATAACACAGCAGGGAGGATTTCTCCATCCACCTCATGTTGTAAAACTCAGACATTAAATGGGAACAAAGCATCTACCTCTATAGTGTGTACTTGTCTCAATCCAGAGCATTAATGCCGCGTACACACGAGCGGACTTTACGGCAGACTTTGCCCGGTGGACGGGATTTGGTCGGACAATTCGATCGTGTGTGGGCTCCAGCGGACTTTGTTTTCTCAAAAGTTGGACGGACTTAGATTTGAAACATGTTTTAAATTAATCCGTCGAAATCAAGTCCGGTCAAAAAGTCCGCCGTCTGTATGCTAGTTCGACGGACATAAAGCCACACTAGGGCAGCTATTTGGTACTGGCTATGAACTTCCTTGTTTTAGTCCGGTCATACGTCATCACGTACGAATTTGACGGACTTTGGTGGATTGTGTGTAAGCAAGTCCGTTCATTCAGAAAGTCCGTCGTAAAGTACGCCAGACAAAGTCTGCCGTAAAGTCCGCTCGTGTGTACGCGGCATTAGTGTTATTTTTGTCGGCTGCCTCGTTCTTCTGTTAATAACAGTCACTTCTGACAAGTTTTCTTGAAACCAAGAGATAAAATGGTGACGGGGAGGGATCTCCATCACACAGACTGTGATTGACAGCCTCGGCTCTGTTGCTGTGTGAAACGGGGTGTGTCTCTTCTCTCCAATCAGCCCTCATTGAGCACTGCAAAGTGTAACTTCAGCTGCTTGTCCCCCTTCTTTCTGAAAGCTCAGACAAGCTGTATAAATTCTGTACTTAGAACGGATGTGGAGGAGAGAACACAGCAGATAAACAGGTGTAGGAGGATTTGTTTTCATCTTTGTGTATCACCTGAGGCCAGTCACAAGGTTCAAGGGGTATATGTGAGGGATTACAACCACTTTTAAGATGTGAGTAAACTTAGTTTACAGTGAGAAAGCTGGCTGTGGGTGATTTATTATTATTTATTTTTTTTATTTATCAAACGGGCTGAAAAAAAACAACTACAAATAGATTCCTCCATCCACACAAGCGAGGAGGATGAATTCCCCCGCATCCTAAAAGCTTGAAGCCATAATAAATTAAATTGGTGAATAATGGGTATAAAACTCCAAATGTTCTACATTAATAATTCCATTCCTTTTCAAATGTGTATGGAACTTTTCTTGGTACAATTTTATTAAACATCATCATTCTTAAATTACTTAATGTGTTCTAAGTCATCATTGTGCTTTGTTCCTTTATTTATCTATACATTTTTTATATATATATATATGTATCTGTGTGTGTGTATGTGTGTGTGTATATATATATATATATATATATATATATATATATATATATATATATATATATATATGTGTGTGTGTGTATAGATATGGATCTAGATATATATATATAATCTCTAGATAGATATATAGATATATATAAATACTATACTGTATATACACAGTATATTTCTGGGTGAAGTTGCAATAGGCAGCTTGTTTCATCCAACACTGGAATCCTGTTTGAGGGGATGGGTAATGTTTGATTTAAACACACACATTTCAGTGCTGAGGACATTTGGGTGCAGTTTGTCTAGTGGGCAAGACGGTAACGAGAGGCCGTTAAATAAAGTGCTCCTTGTGTTAACCTGTGTGAGGACAGGACTGACTTGTGCCCTGGTAGCTGACAAATATCTTCCAAGGATGGGAACAATTTCTCCTTTCTGCAGACTGCGAAATCCTCCTGCTACTTTTTCCATTGCCCTCCTTACGTGGGAATGAAAAGGGTGTATCCATGAGGAAGGAATACTTCTATTTGCCCACAGCATGTGTGAATGTATTAAATACATTGAAAGAGGTGGATTTTCTTTTTGACACATTTATTTCTCCAGCAAAGCTTTGGATTTGAGACTATAGGATGATTTTTTAAATCTCTTCTAAGGAGCTTAATGTCATTCAAACATTGTATCTTTTTATTGGGGTCTTGCTTTTTCTTTTTTTGTATCTGTCGTAACATAATTGTGATAGAAGAGTGAATATCTATTTAGTGTAAAAGGCTGGATGTGACACATCTCCTGTGTAACGGAAGGGAAAGCCCTTTGTAAACTTAGGTTGCTCTGCCGAATAAATAGCCCATTATGTATTGCCTTTTCTCTGCTGTATCACGGTTTCAGGAAATTTGTTCATATATGTAGAGTACATGGTTTATAGAAAATTTAACTATACAGAGCAGGAACTAAATAACTTTTCAGACATTAAAAACTCCCATCACGCTGTTTTAATCTTACATTGTAACATTTGGTTCTTCCTTTATTTTCTTGGTAATAGTATAGTCAAATGGGGTCTCTTTGCTTGCTTTTATCTGGTCCTTGGGGTGCTATTTTATCCACTGATACCAATGATGGGGCACAATTCCTCCCAATGACACCAACAATGGGGCTCTATGACACCAATGATGGGGCACAATTCCTCCCAATGACACCAACAGTGGGGCCCAGTGACACCAATTATGAGACACCATTCTTCCCAATGACACCAGCAATAGGGCCCAATGCCACTAATGATGGGGCACAATTACTCTTAAGGACACAAACGATGGGGTCCAATGACACCAATGATGGGGCACAATTCCTCCAACTGAGACAGATGATGGAGGATGAGTATATTTATGTGTGTGAGAAGTCACATTAAGTATTTAGTAGGTGGCACAATGGTGAAATACACTTACACTATTAATATTGTTTAATAGGCACTTACTATATTGTTTTTTGGGGATTCTTGGAGTAATTAACACAGTGTGGCTTCCTTTATATTTAATTTAGTGCATCCACAAACAGTGGGCATCACTAAGCTGCAGCTAGGAGATTCACATATAGGGGGCATATATTTTGATATAGCGCCTGTGACATAATGCATCTTTTTAATGATGGGAGATTGTTTACTCCCACTGACGCATGGATATTTTGTACTTCTGATGGTCACAGTCCAGCCCCCCCTAAAGTCTGAAAGACAGTTAACCGGCCCTTTGTTTAGAAAGTTTGGAGACCCCTGTTATAGTCTATTTCCTTTTTTTATGTTTCAGGTCTTTTGTTTATCACAAACTAGGCTGCGGTACTAATGGTAATGCATACTGGCGGTATTATCAGGAGGTACACTGATGTATAAAAATTGAAAAGCTGCAGCATTTTGTATAGAACTATACTGTATATTCTGTATATTTGCATGTTAACTGTACAAATGTTATACATATAGAATTTTTTTTGCAATTTATCAGCTAGGTCACTAGGTCTTTCCACATTCCCCTCCTGCCCTGAAAGGATAGTATCATGCCCATTGTTCTCCCCTCGTTCTTTCGAAATTGAAATTTTAGGCTGGCCATACGCTGACCAAAATTCAGCCGTGCAGAATATTGATCAGTGTTTGGCCTCCCCGCTTGACAGAAGCTGATTATTTAAATGACTTCTGTAGTAGGGACATGTTAAAACATTTTCTGATGAGCCGCAGCCACTGATCAGTTTATTGTGACAGCGGGTGCTGCTGTCAGAATACAATGTCTCGTGGGGAGATTCCTTCACCTGCCTTTGTGGATGGAGGATTTTTTTTTCATTTTGGCTTACTG
Source organism: Aquarana catesbeiana (assembly GCF_042186555.1). Lineage (NCBI taxonomy): Eukaryota > Metazoa > Chordata > Amphibia > Anura > Ranidae > Aquarana > Aquarana catesbeiana. Next base: position 312,483,720 of record NC_133326.1, on the reverse strand, counting down.
GCTGAACAGAAAAAAAATATATATATATATATATATATATATATCAGTGTATGGCCAGCCTTAGCAAAGCTTTCCTTACACATCAAAGTATATAGGCAGCTTTAGTGCTGTTTAGAAGCTACAATATATACATCTCCTTGTATTCATGAACTATGAAATAGATGAAATAGTGTCGGCCAGCAGCCAATTAAAGGAGTCCTGATGTTTCCGGCAATGGTCTTTTATTACACTGATCTAGTTGTTCAGTTTTATCACAAGATCCCCAAGGCTTCCCTGAAATATTCCAGTGAGGAGGTCAAGAATTTCAGCTTGTTTAGATTGCATTAAGATTCATGCACCGAGTGAAATAAAAATATGCATAGGGTCAGTGTGCTTAGGCCAGGAGAGCTGAAGGAGGCCGGTGTCTGAAAGACTACCACCTTTTAGTCAATGGGGTGGAGAAATCCCAGGAATGTCCTGACTAGTGTGGTAACAGGGCAGTGTGAGATTTCTTTATGCTATTCTGACTACATCCCAGTCTTGTGTTTTCTCAACTCCCATAGTGTAGGAAAACCGGCACTAACTCTAAAACTTATGCCGAGGTCTGGATTAATTCAAAGTGATTTCTCCCAATTTATGGTGCTCAGATGCTGTGAAGATCCGCTTTAAACTGTTGAGATAAGATATCGGCCACAAAGGAAGTGCATTGTTTTCACTGAGTTTGCTGACTGGTAGATTTCCATTGTGAGCGGAAATCAGAACTGAGGATGCAATAATCGTGTATGAACAAATTATATATACTGTACAAATAAGCAGTTTAAACCATTGGGAGGAGTCTTTAAATTAATGCAAATTGCGGACGACATTTTGATAATTAGAAACACATTTACAATAGATAATAGTTTCTACAACTTGTATTATATTTTTGTGACATCCGATGTAAGGTCCAGGTTAATTGAGTATTGGAAAATCTGTTTAACAATTGTCGAATTCAGTGGTTTGCTATCCTTCTTCTGTGACTGCTAACATTTTGTGTGTCCTTCAGTGCAGAGATCAGAGACTTGAACCGAGTTTATGAGCATGTTTACCATCTGTGTTTGCAGCTGGCATGGATGGTTTCTCTTCAGCCATTCATTCCATTCTTGAAAGTCAGGAAGTGCAATGTGAGCTAGATATGCGATATCTACCAAAGTATAGCTACCAGCATAGTCAAAAGTAAATTCAAAGTGTCTTACTGCTTAGCTTATGTTTTGGTGCTCCATAGGCACTAACATCACATCATTGTGTGCCTTCTAACATAGTGGCCTGACAGTGACACACTACCAATACAGAGCCCCTCACAATCACATAGAAGAAAATGGTCTTGTTGTAGGATCCCTAAGCCCTCTTTTCTTGAAGAATTTCATCCATGGTTCCATCAGACAGTGTCCATAAGTAAAATGATAGCATAAATAATAATAGAAGCATGTACATAACTCTGTTCTTTGTTATGCATGGATAAACAGGAGGAAGTACTAGCAGTGCATTTAAAGTTGGAGTAAACTCCCTTGTATGATTTTTAACTATAGGTAAGCCTTATTAATGTCTTTCCTATAGGTACAATAAATATCTCCTAAACATGCACAGTAGGACATATTTACTTTAGATGCAGCCGGTGACGTCACCACGCATGCGCTCTGAAGGAACGGCATACCCAGACCTGTGACGTAAACAGTGACGTTATCTCCAGCTCAACCATTCATGTTGCTGAAACCCACAAACCCAATAGGAAGACTGGGTGAAGATGGAAGCGCCTTCAGCGGTGACAGCAGTTAAGATACACACAGTAAATACTTCCACTGTTTACTTCACCATAAATACGACCAAACCACCTTGATACAATAAGACAGTGTCCAAGGTATTAGAGCATACTAGCACATTATGACCTAAACTGCCTGGTGCCTATTTTTTTTTTCTTATGAGGTTTACTACCGCTTTAATACCTTGAACACTGTCTTATCATATTATGCTGGTTTGGTCATATTTATGCTCTTCAGAAAGTATTCACTGTGCGTATCTAAACCATGTTTCCTAATAGGAAAAGTTACTGAGATAGTGAAGACACATGTCACAGTCTTCTTCTGTTTATGACTTTTGGGGTAATCGGGCTCTGGACACTTTGATTGTGAATTGCTGATCAGTTTTCTCCCTATATAGTGCATGCCGTATGTGCTGTGGTTCTTTGTGAACTTACTTGTCCTGTTTTATTCTGAAAGGGAATAAAATCTAGTCTTTAAAAAAGAAAAAAAAAAGGCTTACTGAGAAAGGAATTCTAGCAGCCGTTACTCAGGGAGCACAGGTGCTTTGAACGACATCAGCAACATCAAGCACCATCTGTACTTTCCGGTAGTCATCTGTACATAATGACACATCCGCTATTAACCCAGGACACTAAGGTACCTGAAGCATCATCCAGTGCCCACATCTCTTTCATGATTCCATCAAGCAGCTCCCATGCACAGCCTGCCACTAACTGGCTAGTATTAGTTAAAGTGGAACTTCTTTCCTAATCAACTTTGAATATTTAAAATCCTTATGCTGCTAGCATTAGTAAATAGATAGAAGTAAAGTACAGTAAAACCTTGGTTTGAAAGTAACTTGGTTTGAGAGCGTTTTTGCAAGACAAGCAACATTTGTATATCACATTTACTTGTTTTAAACTTTTTTTTTTAATTATTATTTCTTCAGTTGCTTCCTGGTTTCTGGCCTAGGCAAATGATGTCATACATCCCAGGAGTCTTCAAGAGGGCAGGAGGGGTTTTCTCAGCTAAGCACACCCTCCTGTTTTCCTGCCTGAGCTAAGGGCAGATGGACTACAGGAAGTAAATGCTACATGTATCATCTGCCCTTACTCAAGATGGCCACAGCCAGAAATGCTAGGGTGGTGTTTTGTAGAGGGATTTCTCTGCAAGATAAACCTTAGAGACGTGGATGTGTATATTAGTACACACCTCAGCTATGAGCAGATTACTATATTTATCATATGAAACCAATGAACCAGTGCTGTCAGGTAGACAACATGTATCCTAAAGACCACATTTTAATTTAACTTCAATAAAAATAATAATCACATTACATCAGTGCAAAAAATTAGATCAATCACAGATCGGAGACAGTCCAGATGAGGGGGTTGAACTTCCTCTGATATGTCTGCATGCTTTTTCTTGGTTCAGTATTTCATCAAATATTGGAGCTAGTATGACAGTCTGACAATTTGCATTGTCAGGGGGAGGACAGCAATGACAACTCTTTTTTATATTTCTCCAATGACAGGTTTACATTTAGTGGCAGGTGCTATAACCTTGCATCCCTGCCATCCTGTTCAGTAAAAGCTGAAATCTGATTGGTTACAATACTATATTTTACATGTTGCTTTGTGCCCTACTGCAGTGGTGAGTAAAATATGCTACGACTCACAAATATATCATTTTTAAAATGTAGTCAAGAAGTCATATTTCATGAGGCTTCATGTATATGAATATTGAGTATTTCACAAGGCTTCATATATACCGATAAATCACCAGGTTTCATGCATAGAAACACTGTTAAGCTGCAGAACGGATTACATACAGAAGTGGCCATGGTCCCAGAATATTATACCCAAACAGCCAAATTCAGTATTTCTTTCCTATACGAATCATGGGCCCGAAGGGAACATCTCTGGAAAACTGGCTGCTTTAGAACATAAGGAATGTAGTTGTCACACGAACAAAACAGTGTCCACATTTTTAAAACTGGCATCAAGATCATTCCTGTTGCAAACATGCCGCTTCAAAGGTTTGTAGATTACCAGTGTTGTCAGACTCCCTGCTGAGCAGGTGGTATTTTACAACCTAGGATGATGTTCACATGTTACATTTTTTCAGTATAACACAAATATAGGTGAGACAATGGTGAATTTTTCCAAGCTTTTTACTGAACAGTGAATTTTAGCAAGTGCCTGTATCTGCTTTATTTTTTTTATTAAAGCACATGCAACATTGTTGATTGTTTTAAAGGAGAAGTCCAGCCAAAGCTTGTTTAGGATCACAGGACTGCAGTTCGTTTTGCACTCTTGTGACTCGTTTTCAGCAGCGAGGGGACTGAAGTCCACTCTATGCTGATGACATCACGGATATCAGTTCAGGCACTGCATCATCCTGACAACGGGAGTCTGGATCTGCCAGGTGCCTGGACTGACACCCGGCTTAGCCTCTCAGTGAGCCGCTGAGAGCCTGAGCCGGCCGCTCCGCCCCCTCCACAGCCCAGCGCTCCAATGAGCGAGGAGGGAGAAAAGCAGAGAGCTCTGACTGACAGTCTACAGCTCTCTGCTCGAGGAACTGTCAGAACTGAGCGATCGGCAATGTTCAATCGCCCGGTTCTCAGTACAGATGCAGCATCAGACCCATGCTGCATCCACGAGGTAAGTATGATGGAGGAAAAAAAAATGAATCCATACTTCTCTTTTAAAGATTCCTTACTAGTATGTAAACAAAATGTTAGACAAACTTATGCCTAATACACAAAATCGAACCAAAAGTAACGATTTCGGAGCGATCGTTCAATAATCTGATCCTTAGTACACAGCTTTCAAGAACCAATCACGACGAAAATGTCTGAAGGGACAGCATGAAAATTTTTCTCATACGATAGCAGAACGAGCGATTTTAATGTACTTTAGTATAGTATTTGTATGGGGAAAAAATCTTGTGACCAAGACCACGCATGCTCGGAAATGAAAGAATACAATACAAAACATTACATCTCTTCCGAAGTTGTACGAGAATTTTCATAACTTTAGTAACCTGTTAGTTTTCAATATGAGACTAGCATTCCAAAAAATGACAATCATTTGTCCGATAGTCTTATGTGTACTAGTCATCAGCAGAAGTTAAATATTTCAGATACGACCCAGCTGTACTGTCATACACACTAAAGGGTAGATCATCCAGAAGGCAACCTATGTAGCCATCAATGGCCTGGTAAATATCTAGTATGCCCATCCACAAACCCCCATGCTCCTGCAGTAAACCAGAGGACATAGCACAAATGGTCAAAGCTGTGCACCTGTCCTTTTACCTCGTAGGGGAGGATGCACTTTTGGGTAATTGGTTTCTGATGGTGTGGGCTATGCCAGTACAGAGTTAAAGTGGTTGTAAACCTCAGACATGAACAAAGCATAGATTTCTATAGTGTGTACTGGTCTCCATCCAGAGCACTACGTGTCATTTCTGTCTGCTGCTTCGTTCCTCTGCTATCAGCATGAATCACTTCTGACAAGTTTTCCAGATACCTAGAGAAAAATGGTGACAGGGGAGGGAGCTCCAGCAGATTGACAGTCTCAACTCTGTTCCTGTTGCTGTGCGGAGGGGGTGTGCTTCTTCCCTCCAATCAGCTCTCAGAGCTCTCCTCACTGAGCTTTGCTGAGTGTAATTTCAGCTCTCCATCCCCTTTTTTCTGAACTCTAAGGCCTAGCATACATTTTTTAGATGGTTTGTAGTGCTGTCATTTTGACAATGTATAAAGGGATAAAAACCAAGCACTAATAAATCTCAAGCTGACTTTAACTGATATCAAAAGCTCATATACACTAACAGCATACTGATGGGGTCTTCCTGTGCACTGCAGGCACTGTGAAAAGCAATCGAGCCCTGATGGGTGTACTAACTCACCACCTCCTAGTCCAGGGTTCTTCAAGTTGTCAATATTAACACTTAAGGGTTGATAAAATGTCAGAGTAAAAAGGGATCAATAAATATCTGAGGGTTAATAGGTGGTTAATTAAAAGTTGAAAGGTAATTTTCAGTCAGTTAATCCTTAGGGTCATTGTAGAGCTCCATGCTAGTCTCTATTCCTGATGGTGAGGTGGCTAGCGGCGATTGACCAGGATTGGATGGTCAGCCACCAGTGAGTTGGCTCTTATCAGCTGTTTGTTTCTGGCCTCGTTTACCAGCATGGTTTGTGTTGTGCATCTGTTGCCTTTCACCCAGGAATGATATAAGGATATACTCAATTCCCGTACTGAGTATCTTCTCCCACTTTATACTTTGTTGGAGAGCTGGTTAGTACACCCTCCTCAAGCTCTGTTGGAGAGCTAGTGAGTACACGCAAAGTGATAGGAGTTGTGCCAAAGAACCGATTGCTGTACATTTACAAAAAATTCAGCATATTAACATCCATAATGGCAGTAGCTGATACTAAGATAAAGTGTTGACAGTATTCACAGGGACATTATTGTTTGTCATCTATTATTATGCATAGTACACTATTTGAAGTAGTATTTATTATATATTTTCATCTAATGTTTAGGGGCCAATTAGCAAACTGAAACATCATAAACATCCTTGTCCAAGTTTGCGTGCTGCTATATGCATTTTTATAGGAGAGTAACAAAAATACAGATTCAGGTATGTATACTGGGTGTATTTAAAATGTTTAATAATACCAAATGCTTGAATAAGTCTTTATGTAATGTTTAACGTTGTCATAGATTTTTTCCTGGCTTTTTTTTTTTTTTTTCTGCATCACAAAATTTTCATATAGAGCCAATAATCTCTGCATTATAGGAGTGTGAAGCTCAATAGGAAATGCTGTATCCCTATCACATATGCAGCATTGATTAGTAGATATGCTCTTCTGACAGGAAAGCAGGCAAAATGTTAAGGCTGTCATCTGCCATCACTCTAAATGATCTTGTGGTTTATAAGAGCACAGGATTGTTTCAGTAGTCTGTAAACAAGAAACTGTCTTGCTGATCAAGAATACCAATTGACAGATGAAATTACCATGGGGAGTTTCTTAGACTTATGATTTGTGTGCAGTGAAAAAATGCACCTTACATTTATCAGATCATTGATCTGTTTGAGATAACCCAAGAAGTTAATTAGGCAAAAATTTGCGCTGCTCTCAAGCCCAAAGTCGGGTCCTGGTCCTAAGTACCCAGGTGCTAAACGCTGGCAGAGGCTTGTTCTATTCCCCCATAAATCATGAGAGTCAAGAAGGGAGAAAAAAACATTTGGACTCCAGGAATGTTTAAACGCTGGCAAAGTTATTGTACCTGACCAAACCAGCAAAGAGTCTCTACCTGAGACCTCTCCTGATGCATTTCAGCTCGGCTTAATCGTAGAGACGAGAAGGAGCAAGAGTGAAGATGGCATCCCTCTAATGCCATCATTCCTAAAATGTATATACTGTATATGAAATATCTCTAGCACTACAGGTTATAGAATAACCTCTTTCTTGCTATAAAAACCAGAGAGAGGTATGAAAAATATCTTCTCAAAAAACTTTTATTACAGGAAAAAAAAATTCTCAGAAGAAAATTATTAAATAAAATGTAATGAAAAACTCTATCTCAAAGACAATGAGAGAAATATTGCTATTAATAAAGAAACTAACGTAAAAGGGAGAGGAGAAAAGGAAAATGCAGTGGGGACAAAGAAGATGGGGGGTTGGGGGCAAAAAGGAGGAGGTTATTGGGAGGAAACGGGGAGGGGAGGTATGGAAAGAAGGGGGGAAGCTAAAATAAGAGACGGACTCTCTATACGTCATAGACAAGAAGTTAAGTAGATTGTTGTGCTTAACTAGAATATCACAAGGAATTAATTATGAATGGGAAGTGACCAACTATTATGAATAGACTTGGCCTCTTGATTTTTAATATTCCCCTTCCCCTTCTCCTCTTCTCCCTTCCGCCTTTTCCCCTACTCCCCTTTTCTTGCCGCTCCCCTTTCTCTTTTCTTCTCCTTGTCCTCCCCTCCTCTCTTTTTATTTCACTTCTTCCAGCTCCCTTCCTTTCCCTACCCATTCCCTGCTTGCCTATTTCTCCTTCCAATACAGTGATTGCTAGCCAAGTATATTTAATTCCTTCTGATAGACAAAGCTCCAACACTTTGGAGCTTGCCCCCACACATTCATATTCGCCCATTATTAGGATGGGCAGCCTCAATGACCAGTAGGACTATGCAGGCAGGAGGAAGGGATGGATCTCTATTGGCCAGTGAAGTGGCGCCCATCATAGTCAGAGGTGATAGAGATGAGTGATGCTTAGCAGCAGGTTTCAGGCAACCTGGCATTCTGCAAGGTCAGGAGGCTTTGGGAGGCTGTCATAAGTATATAAAGACCTAGAAACATCTATGTCATACCTTTTATATTTTTTGTAATATTTGTAAGTGGCTTTCTTTAAAGTGATACTTAACACGCACTGTTTAACTTAGTTTTTTTCATATATGGATGATTTCACTGTAATTATTTAAAAAAACATGTAAGCACCTTTTTCCTAATCGATACACAGCTGTCACATGACACAGCTCTTTCCCAGCATGTCTACAGGGAAACATAAGCAGGAGGAGCTTCTAGTCCTCTGCTGCTGGTCACGCGTTAAAAAAAAAAAAAAACGCCTTTGGAATACAGAGTAAAAATAAATTAATATCAATAGACTCTTTTAAATTGTCATACAAATGTATATTTGAAATATAGATATTTATATTTAAAATCAAATCTTTAGTATATTTTGGTAATAACATGATGTGGGCAGATTCCTGCTAGTCACAGGCTGTGTTACGCCCCTCCAGCCTGTGTCTTAGAATAAGAGGGAGGTGAAGCCTCCATCAATCTACTTGTAATATCCCACCCCCATTCTGTTTAGCTGGTTAGTGGGCATGGAGGAGAAGGGAGGAAGTGGACTGTCATTTACCACCGTGTATGGGCTGCCCAGATGTTATAGGGAGGAAATGCTCAGCATAGAGACTCACTGAAAACTGAGCATGTGTAGAGCTGCCAACACTGCTCTGCAAAATCCCTAGCTGAAATGGGTACATGAACATAAGGTGGCGATAAAGAGCAGCAGGATCAACCAGGTTTTTTGCAGAAAACAAATCTCATAGTGACTGAGCGAGTATGAACAGCATGTAATACAGAATTTATTGATAGTTTTTTATGATGTGTGCTTAGTGACATTTTAAGGGTCCTGTACCTGCTGTTGTATTGTCTATAACAGTGTTTCTCAACCTTTTTTTTAGTCAAGGCATCCTTTAAAATTATAGACAATCTTAAGGCACCAGCTAAAATTATGGACAGTCTCGAGGCACCCCATTCTAAAATGTAAAAAACTATTCTAATAGTTTTACATAATACATCAACATCCACACAATTAGGACACCCAGCGTTAGAGGTGATTTATTCTTCCAAATCCAATACACTTTTGCACACTGGTACTGACTAGTATTCCAATGATTCTCTTCTCCCTCAGTTTTTCTCCATCACTCAGCTAATGTAACCCCAGCACTGACAAAGAGGAGCAGGGGAGGGTAATTGGTTGTTAGGACGCCGGCGGCTAGAAGGTTGAAATGGTGCACAGTAAAAACCTGTGGCTTTGTGTAACTAAAAGGCAGGCTTCGTCCATCTGCTGGCTTGTATACAATTTTGAGGCAATTTTTAGGCATTTGGCCAAGGCACCCCTGAAGAAACCTCAAGGCACCCTGGTTGAAAAAGACTGGTCTATAATATAATATAGAATAAAAAATGATTGAACAGGATGGCCGCAGCAGGCGTGCAGGCCTTGGAACTACAGTACAGATATCTCTATAATGATCCCTGAGAGAAGTAAGAATCTGTCAGGTAGTTTGACAATTCGGCATTTACCAAACACTGAATGATCAGTTTTGGGTTGGGCTAGTTCTTTAACCTGAACGCGTGGAAGACTTCAGAAGTCTAGTTTACAGTGTCAATAAACATAGTTTACTTGACAAATAAAAATCTTTTTTAACGATTCCTCTGCTCGCTTTAAATCTGTTTAGCTTGGAATGATTCTTTTCAGAAAGCTCCTTTAAGCAATGTAAGCAGTAATGAAAAGCAATGCTGAATAGCTGTACATTCTTGTCACATATTCTGTAAAGGTCTCGCTTTTGTGAGTCACTGGACAGGATCTCATCAGACAGCCATCAAAGCCAACACAAAGGGCATTCTGGATCTCTTGAAGGACGCTAACATTGTATAAAAAAGAAGGACTCGGTTCTGAGCTGCATTGCTTGAATATTTACATGCTGAAAACCCAATACACAATACAACACTTTTAAAGATATCTGTAACCTTTTCTAATTGTTTGGGTACCAAGTGCTTTTTTTTTTTTAATCCTACGTGTTCAAATTGTAAAAGCCTAAAGTGAGTGGGTTGATAGAAAACAGTAACAGAAGGCACACACCACAGAAATGTATACACGCTACTAAGTAAGTGCAGTGAAGCACAGAAAAAATTTCCATTTAAACCTCTGAATTGTGATTCCTAAGCCTGTGCCCGCTTCAGTGACCAGATTAGACATCCAGCTTGCTGCTATGTTGGCTTAGAGTAGGGGCATAATACAGATCTTCTCAAAGCTGGCTGAAACCCGCCAAGCTATTTTGGCCAGATTCTTCTTCTTGACTACCTGCACTTTAAAAATGTATTTTTTCCCAACAATATTACACAATAAGCACTTAATATTAATCTAATCTAATTAGAATCAAATTCAAATCTAATTATAAATGTGATTACATGCAATTGGATTTTTGTGAACAGTAGCATATTTTACTAAGCTGCAAAAGTTATAGAACACAAGCATCTTTAGTAGATGCAGGCTCTCGTAGCAGCCACAGGCAAATAAATGTTTTTGTTGCAATTTTCTTTCTGTTGTGGACCTTTAAATGAATACCTAGAAAAGTTGATCTTGTATTTCAATTTAGTAGAAATGTTATTGATTTATGTATGGTGTCTGACCAGGTCAGGCACAGGGTCTGCCCTTGTTAGATAGGGCTTTTGGGGCTTTATATAGTGATCATGTAATCCTAGGCATGCCTGTGATATATCTATCTATCTATCTATCTATCTATCTATCTATCTATCTATCTATCTATCTATCTATCTATCTATCTAATAGATAGAGAGAGAGAGAGAGAGAGAGAGATAGAGGTATATTTACTAAAACTGGAGAGTGCAAATTTTGGTGTAGCTGTGCAGAGAAACCAATCAGTTTCCAGGTTTTATTGCCAAAGCTTAATTAAACAAGCTGAAGTTAAAAAACTGATAGGCTACCTTGCACAGCTGCATCAAATTCTTAAATGCCCCAGTTTTAGTAAATCTCCCCCAATGTACCAATGAAAAAGATGTAGTTTGCTTTGTATACAGCGACTGTACAGCCCTGTGCACGTGAGAGAAGAGATGGCTGACAATTATTTGAGGTGCAGAGACTCTTGTGATTTTTTTGGCAAGCCCATACACACACCCTCCCAGAAGTTCTTCTTCCCCAAAGTGTGCCAAAGTAACTAGGAAAGTTAAAGTGGTTGTAAACCCTTACATATAGTCAGGGAAGTGACTGGCCTCACGTGATACACAGAGATGAAACAAATTCGCTTACATAAGTTGAACCTGTCTATCTGCAATCTCCTCTTCTCTACATCTGTTCAAAAACTAGAATTTATAAACCTTGTCTGAGCTGTCAGAAAAGGGGGGTGGAGCTGAAGTTACACTGCTGATTGAAGGGAAGGGACACAGCTCCCTCCACACAGCACACTGGCACAGAGCTGAGGCTGTCAATCAGCTGGAGCTTCCTCCCCTGTCACCATTTTTCTCTTGGTATCAGGAAAACTCATCAGAAGTGATTCATGCTGATGGCAGAGAAACAAAGCAGTAGACAGAAATGACACTTAGTGCTCTGGATTGAGACAAGTACACACTATAGATCACTGGTCTCTAAACTGTGGCTTGGGGGCCAGTTGTAGCCCTTTGTTTTCCTTTATCTGGTCTGGGCACTGTTCCTCTCACTGATACGAGACACTATTCCTCCCACTGACACCAACTATGGGGCACTGTTCTTCCTACTGACACTAATTTTGTGGTACTATCCTTCCTACTGATACCAATAATGAGGCACTACTCGTCCTACTGACTCCAATGGTGGGGTATTATTCTTCCTACTGACACCAATGGTGGGGTACTATTCATTCCACTATCTATCATTGGGTACTATTCTTTCCACTGCCACCAATGATGGGACACTATTCTTTCCACTGCCACCAATGATGGGACGCTATTCTTTCCACTGACACCAATGACGGGACACTATTCTTTCCACTGACACCAATGATGGGGTACTATTCTTCCCACTGACACCAATGATGGGGTACTATTCTTCCCACTGACACCAATGATGGGGTACTATTCTTCCCACTGACACCAATGATGGGACACTATTCTTTCCAGTGACACCATTGATGGTGTACTATTCTTCCCACTGACACCAATGATGGGACACTATTCTTTCCAGTGACACCAATGATGGGACACTATTCTTTCCAGTGACACCATTGATGGGGTACTATTCTTCCCACTGACACCAATGATGGGATACTATTCTTCCCACTGACACCAATGATGGGACACTATTCTTTCCAGTGACACCATTAATGGGGTACTATTCTTCCCACTGACACCAATGATGGGGTACTATTCTTCCCACTGACACCAATGATGGGGTACTATTCTTCCCACTGACACCAATGATGGGGTACTATTCTTCCCACTGACACCAATGATGGGACACTATTCTTTCCAGTGACACCAATGATGGGGTACTATTCTTCCCACTGACACCAGTGAGGGGACAATATGCTTTCCAGTGACACCAATGATGGGGTACTATTCCTACCACTGACCCCAACAATGGGGTACTATTCCTCCTACTGACAACTACATCTGCCCACCCTCCCTCCCACCCCTAAAGTCTGAAGGACAGTAAACTGGCCCTTTGTTTAAAAGGTTTGGAGACCCCTGCTATAGAGGGATATTCTTTGTTCATATTTCATGCCAGAGGTTTACAATCACTTTAAGAAAAAAAGAAAAATACTTACAGTTTGCAAATGGTATGTTTTTCCCCATCTTGCCTCATTGAGTAAGTAGTGACCCATGCTAGGCTACATTTACACTATCCTTCTGTGTTTGATTTACTTAAATGCAGGAAAAATGATTTGGGAAGTATAAAAAAATAAATATCCAGATGTTTTCTTAGATCAAGTTCCTCTGCTTTTAAATGTACTTGCATTTACATGCATTTAGATGTGTTCAAAGTATCTAATTTGTCCCAGGAAGCACAGAATTCTATATTCGCTAAATGCCGCTAAACTTAATATGTCTAAATGCAGGTAAACGCTCAGTGTGAACTATACCATTTAAAATCATTACATATTTCTATGCATCTAGAAATGGCCTATAAAGGCATATACATAAATGTATGTCATTGCCAGTGTGAATGAGGCCTTATCTTAAGACTGTGCTGGATAATGTTCCCCCTACTTGGAACCAGCCTTCTCTATTACTGTCTCTGACAGCATAACATTGATAATGTTTAAAGTTATGCCCTTAATAAGATTCATTTGAGGAAAGAAAAACAATAATTGCACTTTTGTGAGCATCAGTATTATTACACTGCTTTTCAGGATCAGTCGTTTGTTTTAGATGTCAAATGACAACTTAAGGGAATAAAGGCATTTATCTTCTGAAATGAGCTGGCTCTTGTTTATCTTATGAAAACGTTATCACTTGGCATGTCGTTCTATCCACCTTTCCAACCCACAGCGCTCCATTAATTGGGATTTCCTGTCACTGTCCTGCTGGTAATCCATGCCAGACTTTACTCCTAATTTGTATACTGAGCAAGAATCTGGAAAGGAGATTGGTTCATGTTCCTGCACATTTGTAGAGCTGTCATTGCTGGCGGAGGAGTCTGTGACCCTATCAGAGTTTCTGTAAGAAGTAGTAAGGTGATTGTGGCTGTATTAGTAGGAGGTAGCACATCTTTAAGCTGTAAGCTTGTGCAGATAGCGTTTTATCACAGCTCAGTTCACAAAGCTAAAGCTGCTGAATGAAGATCCTTATTTCCAAAAAAAAAAAAAAAGTTATAAAGTCAAAGCCAATAAGACTTAATAACTGCATGACTGAAAATAAAGATCCTTATCCTTGTGTGAACAATTCAAACACCGTAAAATCAATCCCATAAACCTAAATCCTGAACAGTAAAATCAGTCTGTAAATGCAGTAAAGCATGCTTGCTATACTTGCTGTGGAACCTAAGGGGTTAATCCCTCACATTGTGTAGAAAGGCTGTTTGATCCTGTCTTCTCTGATTCTCCCCTTCTTCCACAGTCCTCAAACCATCTCCTGTTAGTACAGAGCCTTGGGGCAAGCTGCACATGCTCAGTTTGGTGTGTATTGCTAGAGACTAGAATTTTTTTTTTTTGGCGGGGAAAGTGCATGTGATCAGCATAGGGCCAATCAGCACTGTCCAGAGGGGCAGGGGTCCTGCAGCCTCATAGTGCAGTCAGAGTAGAATGCAAACTCCTCCTACAAGCTTTAACCAGACACTAATAGAAGTCACAAGACTTCTCTAACTGCTGATGAGAAAAGGTATTTAGCAGTTTATATTTACTAAAATGATTGCATTTCCATAGACATATGCTCACGCTGCTCAAAGATAAGTCTGCTCAAACGGCAAGATCTCCTCGTGCAGGGTGTCCGCCCAGTCGCAGCTGTCACAATCAAGGACAAAGATTGCACTCCCAAGCTGAGATCCAATATGCCTTTGTTAGCTTAAAATCATGAAAAGCACATTAGCTTCCAGTATCCGTACCGAGTTACTGCCCTGACGCATTGTGAACAGGAGGTCACACTCTCGGCAAGGGTGTCATTCAGAGAAGGCTGCATTTTTTTTCAATGAATGTCTATTCAGAAAAGACTTAGCATTTATTGAAAAAAAAAAAAACTCTGCCTACTACAGTGATTTCCAGCTTCTGCATGGAACCCACAGGTATGGAGCATACACGCTTTCATCAGTCTAAGCTAGATGAATGTAACTAAGCAAAAAATGCCATACCTAAACTTCAGATTTAGGGGATGGTTCACACCAGAGAAATGCATTCCAGATGCGTTTCTGCATGCACGTTTTTTTATGCATTTTTGCTGCAGTTTGGTACGCTTTTAATTTGTTTTAAATGTGTTTTTTTTCCCCCCTCCTTTTTTTTTTTTTTTTTTACAAAGTTTCATGTTTTAGTTTTTTTTCTTGTTTTTTGCTGTAATGCATTTTTGATACATTTCAGTACAATGCAGCATGTTCTACTTTTTTTCTGCACTGGAACGCACTGGTGCTGACTACACTGGTGTGAACTAGGCCATTGAAACTCATATAATCTACTGTCCATGTGTTTTTGATGCAGAAAAAAACCACGCACTGGACTGCATCAGTAAAGCGCCCCTAAAACTAGCGGCGTTTACCGCTAACGGACCCGCCGCCCCAGTGTGAAAGCAGCCTAAATGCATATAGTTATATGCATTTTTCATTTGAAGGGTTTCAATATATTTGTATTATGGTTTTGTTTTTTTTTTTACTCTGCCTTGCTTGTATCACTTGTTTTTGTAATAACAGTCTGAAATGATATACTACTATCAAAAATATTATGTTGGTCTTATATAATAAAACAACACTTTGTCAAGGTTCTTGGCAGTTGGCCCACAGTGATTGTTAAGCATGCTTATCGGACTGTAAAATTCAGCAGGCTTATTATGCCGGGAATTGATTTGGCTGATGGCTCCATTTAATCAATGTCTAGGGCCGTATTGCAATAATGATGGTGTAGTTTGGTTTACTCACCCCCAAATAAAGGAAAACAGACCAATTACCAAAAATATTGCTAAAGCGAGTGTATTCCTTCTCTTCAGGTTAAGAAATGATAAATGACAAACATTGCTCAACATGCTACTAAATTGATTTTGTAGTTGCCTCTTGCATAGATTGTCAAAGCACACATGTTCTGTACCAGCAAGATGCATTGTGGGATAGTCAATTGTAGTTCTTGTCCCAAGAGCTGCCATTTCTGGCATGGTCTCTCTTGTACTTGTGACCATTAAGAGACTCAGATTATCTCCCTGGACTAGACTTCCTAACATCATCTGCTCTCTTTCTAACGAATGTGACGATGTCAAAGCAAAACTGAGAGACAAAATATTGAAATGTAATGGTTTAAAATAATGTACAGTAAGTAGAGGAACTTCAGGAAGACACAAGAAAAAATTGAATAATTTGTTTCTAAGTTCTACTTATAAAATTTGTACAATGCATAGATAGTTGTTTTGGAGTCACTAAACCTTTTATTGCTTAGCTGAAATTTACACGTATGCTATAGTATTGGTTCGAATGGGATTTGGTATACAAAAGTCAATTCACAAAGTTTATCGCTCCACAAACACCTCTATGTAATTAGCAGACCTCCAGCTGTTACAAAACTACAAGTCCCATCATGCCTCTGCCCCTGGGTGTCATGCTTGTGGCTGTCGGGGTCTTGCTATCCCCTATGGGACTTGTAGTTCTGCAGCAGCTGGAGGTCCGCTAATTGCATATCCCTGCTCTAGCTGCTGTCAGATTTTTCCCACTTGATCAGCACTGAAGGCTATAGCATGCAATGCTGATCAGTGTATTCTGGTGGCGGGGAAGCCACAGATTGTGCATCAATAGAAACACACACTGTAACCTAGAATGACAAGGCACTTCTCTGCTCCTCCCTCCCTCCTTTCTCCAAGCTAACACATTGATTGGAGACTGTACTGTCCACTATTAACTCTTTCCTGTGGAGACTGGAATTTCAGGGAAGCAGCACTGAGAGAGCAGGAGCCAGCAGCACTGAAAGCTGTAAACTAAAAAAGCTGGGGTGAGAATTCTAACAAATAGCTTTTGGACAATGTTTATTTTATCGTGCTCAATATGCTAAACTAAATAACACTGAGGGTTTAATACTACTTTAAAAACTCGCTGACCTCCCTATAGCAGTTTTACTGCTACAAGATGGCAGCTGTGTGCAGGATCACATCTATATACTTGATCCCACACTTTTCAGGTAGGGGGCGCACATGAGCGCCACCGCCGGCTCGCTACCACTGTGATCACACACAGAGGAAACCGATTTGTGGGTACTAGGTTCTTGATGTCCACCGTCACCCACGATCGTTAGGCACAGACACAGAACTGCGATTTGCCTATGTAAACAAGGCAGATTGCCGTTCTCACAAGAGGGAAGGGATGGAGTTTGTGTCCCTGCAAAGCAGGAAATAAATTCCATCTTTTCCCCTAGTAAAAACACCTCACACAGTTCATATAAACATTGGTTAGGCACACAGTTAACCCTTTGATCGACCCTAATGTTAACCCCTTCCCAGCCAGTGTCATTAGTTCCGTGACAGTGTATTTTTAGCCCTGATCACTGTATTAGTGTCACTGGTTCCCAAGAAGTGTCAGTTAGTGTCAGAATGTCTGCTGCAATATCGCAGTCCCACTATAAGTTGTTGATCCCTGCCAATAATAATAAAAAAATAAACAAAAATATCCCATAGTTTGTAGACGCTATAACTTTTTGCGCAAACCAATCAATATAAACGTATTGGGATTTTTTTTTTTTACCAAAATATATGTAGGAGAGTACATATTGGCCTAAATTGATAAAAAAAATTAGATTTTTAAAAAAAAATTTTTGCATATGTTTTTTTTTTTCAAAATTTCCAGTCTTTTTTGGTTTATAGCACAATCAAATTAAAAAACTTAGTGGTGATCAAATACCACAAAAAGAAAGCTCTATTTGTGGTAAAAAAGGACATACATTTCATTTGGGTACAAGGTCGCACGACCGTGCAATTGTCAGTTAAAGTAACGCAGTGCTGTATCTCAGAAAATGGCCTGGGTATGAAGGGGGTAAATCTTCCAGAGGTCAAGTGGTTAAAGTTTACATACAATGTAACCACTGCAATCTTTATCCAACCCCCCTCCCAGATTAAATACAGTGCAAAGTTGCTATGCAGCATAAGGAAAATTAGATGCCGGTAAATGAATTTTTATTGGTTGAACGAGTTTGACTGTACAGAATGTGGATATTGTTGCCTACCAATGTGGCTGCTGGCAGCTATGCCATGTTCTGAATTGTCATTCCAATTTATATATAGTTTTCCTGCTGACAAGAGCTTTACGTTGTATTTGTCTCTTTAACAATGTATACCTCTGAATTGTTTCTCTCAGATTCTTTTCTATTTTGGTCCTGCTTCTTTAGAGCCATATACATGCCATGTTTTTCATATCTGAAAGTGTATATTAAATACAATTAAAGGCTCCCGTATGACAGTCTGAACAAGTATGAAATCCACTCCATGTGATGCACAAGCATCTTAAAATAAACAAAAATGTTCTTTACCTTCCCTGACTGAGCCAAATCCTCCTTGATGTGTGTCTCACATGCTTCCCCTCTCAGACACTGCAGCTCTCGGAAACCTGCAGGTCATTGTGTGACTTTGCTGTGCCGGAGGCCATAAATGGGAGGCAATAATTCCAATTAATCTTGGATTCTATGTATGAAGTTCTGCAAGGAACATCAATACAGATGATACTTGAACTGTATGTTAAAAAAGAATGATTAGAGAATATATTATTGCTGAAAATTGTAGAAAAAAAAAAGACAAATCCTTAAATCTATTTGATGCCGGGTGCCATCTGCTTGGTACATAATTGTGTCTATTTATTGTGAAATTCCCCATCTTGTTATCTTGATTTTAATGTGGTAAGCCTATTTTAAAAAAAGGCAATTTTTCTAACACAAAAGCTGTAAAGAACAACATTATTATGTGATAAGAAAACAGGATTTATGTTACCAGGATTACAGGTTTCACCTTCTGGTCCTCTTATAGAATTATAATTAAATGTTTCAATGCATTGAAAAAAGCGGGAGGCGTGCTATTACTCTTGGGGTAGGGGGTCTCAATCATGTCAGGGTAAATGTAGGATTTTGAAATATTCCAGCTCCATCTTTTTAAAGTGAAACAAAAGTGTAATAAATCTGAATTATTTACACCTCCCTCCTAGTCACTGCCATCCACAACCCAAATTGCTAGGAAAGGTTGTGCATTTGGGCTGAGGGGGGTTAGGCTGCTTTCACACTGAATGCGCCTGGCGTTAGCAGTAAAGCACCGCTAGTTTTAGCAGCGCTTTTCGGCTGCTAGCGAGCGCTTTTAACCCCCGCTAGCAGCCGAAGAAAGGGGTAAAAGCACCCGTGTTGCAGCTCTGCCCATTAATTTCAATGGGCAGGGCGTTTTGGGAGCGGTGTAGACACCACCCCAGTGTGAAAGCACTTGGGCTTTCACACTGGGGAGGCATGAGAGGGGCTTTTCAGGCGCTTTACAGGCGCTATTTTTAGCGCTAAAGCACCTGAAAAGCGCCTCAGTGTGAAAGGGGTCTTAGTAGAGGAGAATCCAATGCAGTAAAGCTGCACGATTCTGGCTAAAATGAGAATCACGATTTTTTTGCTTAGAAGATAGATCACGATTATCTCACGATTCTCACTGCGTAACATCATCTTTTACATTAAAACAAAAAAAAATAGGGCTAACTTTACTGTTTTTTTTTGTTTGTTTTTTTTTATTCATTGAAGTGTTTTTTTTCCCTAAAAAAATTGTGTTTGAAAGACCGCTGGGCAAATACAGTGTTACATAAAATATTGCAGCAATTGACATTTTATTCCCTAGGGTCTCTGCTAAAATATATATAATGTTTGGGGGTTCCAAGTAATTTTCTAGCAAAAAATATTGATTTTAACTTGAACAAGATTTAGACTTTAAGTGGTTAAACTTTCTGAATTTACATGTTGTTAAAAACTTGTCAGACTGCCTGGATTTTTTCTTTACACAGAAGTTTATCCCTTTGATCTAAGAAGGTAGAGAGAGTTACAATCTTTCATGTTAAAAACTTGGCAGACTGCCGGTATGTTTTCTTTTGACAGCTGAGTGAGCAGATAAGTCTCTCCACTTGTTATATCAAAGAATCTGCAAACTCTGCAATAGAGATCATCAGGGGGGTTGAATCGAGATCACGATTTTTCAACTATTAATTGTGCAGCTCTACAATGCAGCCAATCAACTCTATTCTTTGAAAAACACAAGCAAGGGGGACATATGTGGCAGTTGATTAGGGCTTACAAATATAACAATGTTTCCTGACCTGACTGCAAAAATGGCTAGATTGTGCAATCAAAAATTTGATGCCTGTAGACATTTGGGGCTGATTTACTAAAACCGGAGAGTGCAAAATCCGGTGCAGCTCTGCATAGAAACCAATCAGCTTCCAGGTTTGTTTTATCAAAGCTTAATTGAACAAGCTGAAGTTAGAAGCAAATTGACTACAATGCGCAGCTTCACCAGATTTTACACTCTCCAGTTTTAGTAAAATCAACCCCTTTTTGTTCCAAAAATGGGAAACTCCAAATTTAGAAAATTTCCTTCAACTTGTCTCGTCTAATATTTTTGCATAGCTATCGTATTTAGGCAAAATGAGAAACTTAAATTTCTATGGTTGATTGTGACTTCTGTGTAATATTTAATATTTCTTCTATTCAGTGCCTTAAAATGTTACTCCAGCCAAAACTGTTTTTGTTTTGCACAGAGTATTTCTGTCTGTGGTCTTTAGGTTTCTCTACACTATCTGTCCAGGTGTCAATAGAAAATGAGGAAAAATCTGAGAGCAGTAGAGGGGATCTCATCCTTTTTTTTTTTTTTTTTCTTAAACGCTAAAAAAAAAAAGCCCCAAAAAGTTATAATATATGGGACTGTTTAGGTATAGAACAATATTGAAACTCATATCAGTAAAATGTTACATATTTGTTCAAATTTTAAAAAAAAATTTACATTTTATGGGCTCTTCGACACGGTTGGACTAATCGGGTCCACCTATCAGTTTTTCGATCGGACCCTCCAGTCTCCTCTATGGAGCGGTGGTTGTCAACGGACATATGTCCATTGACACCTGCCTACATCTGATCCTATCCGCTTAAAAAAAACGTTCCCCATTCGTCTGGCGGATCAGATGGCAGTTGGGTGTAAATAGACAGGCGGTCCGTTTCTATCCGACTGCCCATAGAGGAGAGCAGACATGGACCAGCTATCTGCCTGCTCAGCGGGACCAGTGGACAGATTCCCCACTGAGCAGGCGGACTCCAACGGAGCCCATCCTGTGTGTAAGGGGCCTAAAGCACATTGAAAGACTGATAGATATAAAGCTCCTCCAATATCCCACACATTCTAATTCCAATATTCACTGGGTACGATCATTGTGGATGTGGGGTGGAGCTTCATACATTTCAAATACTTCTGAGCCGGAGGTAATAGACGTAATCTATAACATAGACAAATGTTATGGTTACACTGTGTATGTTCATCACTCAAAAAATGTGTGTATCTATTGAGTGATATCCATGTACGTTGGTTGGAAATGTTCTTTAATTTCCTGGTAAAGAAGCAGATTATACATGGTCAACTGGGCCTAGAGTATACTTTAGTGTACGGTGTTGGCTGTTGTACTATTATTAGGAGCAGTCATCCTGGTTGTGCTTGGGTAACGTTACATATAGTAGAACTGAAGGACATTGTATGCTGTCTTTCTCAGGGACATTGGTTGCAATGTCTAGCTGTCTTTCAGACATGACCGTTTCCAGCAGATTAGGGGGTCAAGCGTTATAAATAACAATAGCATTGTAGACTACGTTTTCCTTTTTTTTTTCTTCCTCTTTCTATTTCTTATGTGTTTATTACCACGTTGCATTTTGTTTAAGAAAAAATAATAATTATAAAACGGAGTTATCAGTAGAGATCCCTGGCTGTCAGAAATACCCCCACAACGGCTGCATCAGACTGGATGTTCGCACTGTTGACATTTTTCTGCCTGGCTTCTCTGACTTTTCTCGTTCAAAGATTTTATTACGATTTTCAGGAAAAGACAGGGCCATAGCAACTGTCACACAGGGACTTTGACATCAAATGAATTGAAGCAAGATCCAATATGGCAGAAATAACAGAATGTTATGAACTCTTAATATGTTAAACTAGAGGTAACAAGTATCGAGTGATATTGATTATTGCTGAGCAAAGTAATATGAGAAGGTATAGAGAAATTACGCTAAAGAAGAGGAAGGTGGGAGGTTAGTGCCTGGTATGACAGGGAATAGGTAGTGGAGTGGGGCGGGAATCCCACAAGCTTAGGTTCATTCCAGGTAGGCGGTTAGAAGAATGTTAGGCTTGCTGAGTCCAGAGAAGGTAGGGCATAAATGAGCCATGGGTCCCAGGTTTTAGGGAATTTGGGCTGGCAATCGTTAAGGATGCTGGACATTTTTTCATGAATCAACCTAAGGGTCATGCGGTGGCTTCTCTGATTTTGCAATTGAAGTTTATTGGATGAAAGGGTATAGACAGGTACCCATGTAGCAACTTTTGGATGGTTCGTTAGGATCCGTTAGGAACCGGTCAAAATTTGCACAGAGATGGGCCAGCTTTAATCACTGAACTGGAACAAGGATGCAGATTTACTCTGACTTTCTAACCTGCAATGTTGTTCTGGATCAGTGAGAGTATTGAAAACAAAGATATACGGGCTACAATTATAGGAAAAATAGGAAGTTATTTGAAGCTTTTTTGTGCTTCTGAGTTATTGAGACTCAATATGATTGAAGTGATTGTAGCCGTATTAGTGCACTTGCAACAAAAACCATTGAGTACTATCCGTGATACTTTTATTTGTGTATTAGTACTGCTTGGGCCTTAGAAAAAGGGGGTACACCCTGAATGCTTGTCCTGAAAATGTGAATGTTAGTGCAGATAAAAAAATTATAACAGACATTACTCAATAGTTTGAGACTATATAGGAAAGTGCAAGATAATTCTGTACTGGTGGGATATATTCCTTTAAAAAACTGATCAGTTTTGTATTTCTCTTGTTTTTTGTATTTGGCAAAGTACATAATTAATTCACAATTGAAGTGAGCAACTGGAGTGCTAGAATAATACATATGTCTATGTTTTTTGCTAATGTTTTCTTTCCTTGGCTATTTACTCTAAAGCCAAATGGGAATGATTGGTTCCAAATGCCAACCTCTTCCAGCAAATGGATTCTTGGCGGTTTTTCATGCTTGGGATGAACATCAAAGTTGGCCCCCGTGCTGAGATACACAAAGCCACTATCATTTTATTCTCTTTAAATGTCTTCCACAGTGGGTGTTTAGCTGCTATATAGTGGCTTTACCTGCACGTCCGAGGCATTTATAATTGACGAGCAAGGGCAAGAATGTTGAGAAATAGGACAAAAGATGACATTTTCAGCTGTGTTGCCCATTTGGTGGCGAACAAAGCAAAACAGAGGTCACTGGCAGTCTGAAAAGAAGAGAGATAAAATGAGATGCAGACCTAGTAATTTAGTCTTATAAGAGGGTCAAAATGTCAACAAGCCAGCAACACCATGTAGTGATTAATGATGATCTTTTTCTAGGCACTGTGCTGTTTCAAAATATGCACAGAGAAATCACTAGGCTGTATGCAGGGGTGCTGATCAAAATACCGATCGGAGAGGTCATGGATCAAATGCATTTTCCCAGCTCTCTGTTTGCACTTCTCCGTCTAAAGTGATATTTCGGTAACAGGTTGAGTCCGGCGGATTAAATCACCTCCAGCTTATTATTTCTTCTCCCTTCAGGACCCCAGTGGGGAAGGCACCCTTTAATAGTTTCTTGATCTTTGTTCCTGCCTACCTAGTGATGCATTCTCCATAATATAAAAAAAAGTCTGATATTTGGCAATACATCAGTCGATGGGAAACTTACTATGAAAACATAATAAGCTTTGTCAGATTTTCCTTGCTTCAATGAAGTCATGAAGATTTATAATGGAGATGACTACATTAGTATACATGGTGTTTAATTTCTGCCCCTCATCACTGAAATGTGATAAAAATCTATGCCATTTAGATGTAGACATTCATGTAATGATTAATTTAACTAGAAACACATCAATTCTTGCACTAGATCAGTTATAATTAGGAAAGCGAAAGGACCACAGTCATGTCTCTGTCTAAAGCAGGATTATCTATTAGTTTCTAATTTCTAGGTAAACCTAATTTATGAAATGTCTAGGTAAATCTACTTGATTTGATCTTAAGTAATTCTAATTTATTTTAAGACACCCTCACAACTGACCTATCACCTATGCTTTGAATAATAAAAAAGGGGACCATACAGTATCTCACAAAAGTGAGTACACCCCTCACATTTTTGGAAATATTATATTATATATTTTCATGTGACAACACTGAAGAAATGACACTTTGCTACAATGTAAAGTAGTGAGTGTACAGCTTGTAGAACAGTGTAAATTTGCTGTGCCCTCAAAATAACTCAACACGCAGCCATTAATGTCTAAACCACTGGCAACAAAAGTTATCAAAACCCCTAAGTGAAAATATCCAAATTTGGCCCAATTAGCCATTTCCCCTCCCCGGTGCCATGTGACTCGTTAGTATTACAAGGTCTCAGGTGTGAATGGAAGCAGGTGTGTTAAATTTGGTGTTATCGCTCTCACTCTCTCTCATACTGATCACTGGAAGTTCAATATGGCACCTCATGGCAAAAAACTCTGGGATTCTAAAAAAAAAGAATTGTTGCTCTACATAAAGATGGCCTAGGCTATAAGAAGATTGCCAAGACCCTGAAACTGAGCTGCAGCACAGTGGCAAAGCATGATCCCCCTTCGAAGACTAGGCCCCAGGGCAGTATTCCAACATAATGACCCCAAACACACCTCCAAGATGACCACTGCCTTGCTAAAGAAGCTGAGGGTAAAGATGGACTGGCCAAGCATGTCTCCAGACCTAAACCCTATTGAGCATCTGTGGGGCTTCCTCAAACAGAAGGTGGAGGAGCGCAAGGTCTCTAACATCCACCAGCTCCGTGATGTCGTCATGGAGGAGTGGAAGAGGACTCCAGTGGAAACCTGTGAAGCTCTGGTGACCTCCATGCCCAAGAGGGTTAAGGCAGTGCTGGAAAATAATGGTGGTCACACAAACAATTGACACTGGGCCCAATTTGGACATTTTCACTTAGGGGTGTACTCACTTTTGTTGCCAGCGGTTTAGACATTAATGGCTGTGTGTTGAGTTATTTTGAGGGGACAGCAAATTGACACTGTTATACAAGCTGTACACTCACTACTTTACATTGTAGCAAAGTGTCATTTCTTCAGTGTTGTCACATGGAAAGATATACTAAAATATTTACAAAAATGTGAGGGGTGTACTCACTTTTCTGGTTGTACCCAAGTTGACTGATCGATCAACTTGGTACATTCAGCCTGCCCATTAATGATTTAAATCTCGGCCGTAAATGGCCGGCCTAAGACAGCAGGGTGTGTGTAGTGGGGTGTAAATTAGATCAGTTTAAAGTGTTACTAAAGGGAAACGCAGAAAGCACATATATGATACAGCCTGTCACTAGCATTAACAAGGCAGTTTTTGTTTTTCTGAGTACCCCCCTTAGTTAGGGGTTTGCAATGATCAGCTTTTATTCATTTGTGTAAAACCTTTATCTCAAAAGGTAAAAAAAAACTATTTAAAAAGTAGCAGGAGTTAGGGTTTTGTTAGTAACATATGTAAAGTCCATCTAAGACTACCTTCTCTAGACAAGGGTGTCTTTGTTGCCCCTCCATGCATGGAGGAGCTACCCTTAAGCTGGCCATACACTAGTAGATTTTCATGCAAAAATTCATACAAAATTATGTTATGAAAATTTTCAGTATATTCAACGAATTTTGGAACAAATGGACTTTACTAAATAAAAAAAATCACATAAAGTATTAAAAATTAGTTTATTGGAGAAAAACAATTTCATCCTTCAAATTTCCTTGTCACTGTGGTAAAAAAATGAATCTCAATTTAATCCCACTAACAATTATTAAATCAAATGAACAATCTTAAAACTGAAAATTTCAAAATAATTTCTACTAGTGTATAGCCAAGTTAAGACAAGTTTGTTCCAGGCCAGATCACCAGGTGAAAATAAAGGCAAAAAAAAAAATTGGAAACCAAAAACTAACCTTTAGGCCTCATGCACAAAGGACGTTTTGAAAACGTTCCTAGAATCCTTTCCTAGAAGTGTGTGTTTTACATGCATTTAGGCGCATTTACAGGCACCAGGCACTTGGGAATTAATTAGCTTCGTTGGCCAGAGAAATCATTTTATTCTGGTCATTGAATTGAAGTAATGCTCAAACACGAAACGTGCCTAGCCTTAACATGCATTTACAAGGGTCAAGCGTTTTTTTCTGCCAAAACTCTGCTGCTCCTGGACACTGGCAGTGGGGTTTTTCTGCCCCTAAAAGCCCCTGCCACTAAACGCTGGTAAAATCCTGTGTGTGCATAGGCACATAGGCTAACACACCCCTAGAAGCAGCTACAGAAACGTCCAGTGTGCATGAGGCCTTAAGGATTGGTAATCTGTTAATTTTAATGTTTTTTAGGTGTAGATATTCTTTAAGGATTTGCGTCATGTTAAGGGTAGGTAGTGCATCCATCGCCTTTTTACCTCTGGGAGTGGTTCCTTGTTCTCCCAGCAGATGGGGGAGGCCCACTAGAAGAAGCAGCTCACAGTACTGGGCAGGGCGGTCTACAAGTGAAGATTTATTGTGTGCATAGCAGTTATAGCATACATGTCAAGATAGGACTCTGTAAGCTACCATTAAAAACTATCTGAATATGCCAGTTGCCCGGCTGTCTTTGATAACAGTTCTCACACTTTTTGCAGATCGTAACCCAAGATATTGAAACCTTTGGATTGACATGACAGCCAGGCAACTGGCAGTTTTAGAAGTCAGCAGCAGCACCCTTCATGTAAGGAGATGTAAAATGTGCTTATTATATTGTTCTAGCATAATCATAACCTAAATTTATGAAAGGCTGCCATTGTGAATAGAATATATTATTTAGTAGATGGATTTGTAACTGGGCAAACTTAAACTCAAAATGTCCAAAGGATCTCACGACAGGTCTGAATACTTGTTGTTAGCACCTATAATGCGATATTCATGGATAAATGAATTTTTGCTGTTAGCAGTATCAACAAACCTCCTTTCCTGAATCACCTTTTTTTTTTTTTGGCAGGTACAACCAACAGCATTTACCAAGAATGATTCCTATTAAGTGTTCATTTTCAGTCTTCACATACCAAGCCATTAAAGACACAGCTCTGCTTCATGGCTTCTTTCTGTAAACATTATTGCACAGCGGAGCTATTCACTGCTCTTGCTGGGCCTTTAAATTGTTTGTCATAGCAGATTACTAGGTTTATCAGCTGGCAGTACTTGCATTTTACTGGTCTCAGTAGATTCACGCATGTGCTTCTGCAGTTTTATGACTTACGTTTTTGCATTTTTTGTGTTTTTCATGCATTGATTATGCTTTGTTGGGTTTTTCATGCATTTTTCATTTGCTCCTATTGAAGTCTATGGGGATCATTTACTAAAACTGCACAGTGCAGCTGTGCATAGAAACCAATCAGCTTCCAGATTTAAGTCCTGGTTCACACAGGTGCGCTGTGCGATATCGCATGTGATTCGCACTGCAGTGCAAATCACATGCGATGTCTGTGCGATGTGAATTCAGCCATACAGATTGCCGTGCAGGACCTTTTTTGGTCCGCACCAGAATCGGACCACATGGGTGTTCACACCCAATGCGATCCAATTTATGTCCGAACTGACACTTTGCACTGCAATATAGAGCTGCACAATTAATCATCAAGAATCGTTATCGTGATTAATCGTCAAGAATTGTTATCGCGATCTTGACTAAAGTGTTTCACAATTCTTTCTATGCAAAGAATTCTCTCTGCTCTTCTGAAGCCACAGCCCTCAAAAGAAAGGAAGAGAAAAACCGGGCAGTCTGCCCAGAAACAAAACATTCTTTATCAGTTGAACTTAAGTATAAACATTGTAACAATTTGTCAATGGAATAGACTTCCTATGTAAGTGAAAAAAGTTTAACCACTTAAACACTAAACCTTTTTCTGACATTTGTTGGTTTCGAGTTAAAATCTTTTTTTTTGCTAGAAAATTACTTAGAACCCCCAAACATATATATTTTTTTAGTAGACACCCTAGAGAATAAAATGGTGGTTGTTGTAATATTTTATGTCACACTGTATTTGTGCAGCTGTCTTTCAAATGCAATTTTTTTGGAAAAAATTACTTTAACCTCCCTGGCGGTTTTCCCGAGTGTGGCTCGGGGTTAAAATTCAGTACCATTAGCGGTAACCCCGAGCCACACTCGGGATCGCATTGCAGGATCCTGGGGCGGCGTTACTTACCTTGTCCCCGGGATCCTGCGATGTCCCCCGCAGTGTCCGTGGGCTCCGTCCTCCTCCGAAGCCTCTCCGTGCCAGGCTCCGTTCCCTGCGAGCGGCACGACGCACGGGGGCGGAGCCTGGTGGCAAATTAAAAAAAAAGTAAAAATCATAACACATACAGTACTGTAATCTTACAGATTACAGTACTGTATGAAATGATTTCACATCCCTTTTGTCCCCAGTGCTTTGTCCAATGCCCTGCATGCAGTTTTACATGATATACACTGTTCTTTCTGCCTGGAAACTGGAGATTGTCCATAGCAACCAAAAAGTGTCCCTTTACATCAAAAGTGGCTTTAGACCAGCTAGAAAACAGCGATAGTAAATTAGAACACTTGCAGAATTGAGCGATAGTGAATTGTGGGGAAATTTATTTTATTACTATTTTTTTTTTTTTTTTTTAATTATTTATTTTTATTTATTATATTATAATTTATGTTTTTGTGTTTCAAACTTTATCATACCCGGGATATCTACTAGACTCTGGTTTGGACAGATTTAAGTGTGTTATTGCTAAGAATTACAGACCTACAATATAAAACGCCAAATTTCCATGCAAAATAATGGTACCGCTTTCAGCACCTAAAATCCGAAATAATCATACCGCCAGGGAGGTTAATGAATTTAAAAAAAAAAAAAAAAAAAATCTAACCAGTAAAGTTAGCCCATTTTTTTTTTTTGTATAATGTGAAAGATTTTACGTTGCGAGAATCATGAGAGAATCGTGATCTTTTTATTCTAAGCAAAAAAATTGTGATTCTCATTTTGTCCAGAATCGTGCAGCTCTACTGCAATATTCAAACCGATTTGGGGCTGTCATTAACTTTGTATTGACCCCCACAGTGGTTTGGCTACAATGCACAGCTGCAACAGATTCTGAGTGCACCAGTTTTTAAAATCTCCCCCGATGGGACCAAAAATTTCACACCTAAAGAAGCGCCTGCACCTTTTTTCCAAGATGCACAGAAACACATAGCATGGTGTAACGGGGTTACATATCAACAATTTCCCAATTTCCCTTGGGATTAACAAAATATAAAGTAGTATAAAGTATATTTATAGTTGTTTCTGAATGTACATGTTCACCAGCTTGTCCAGTGATGGAGACGGGAGTTGGAATAAACGGCAGCACTGCCAGAGCTAGGTGTTAGTGTACTTGCAGCAACAGTTTTCAACCATAAAGGGACAACTGTAGCTGTCACTTTTACTTTTAAACTAGTTTTTCAAAACCATTAATTAACTGCGTACAGTGTCGTTACAATATTTTTAATGATTTAGTGGTCTTTAATGATATTATTAACATTTAATTTTGTCTTTGGTAGAGTGTGACAAGTGCAGCCTATGTTCAAAGTTATGTTGATCTTTGTAGGCATTATGTGAAGATTCATTGATGTAAAACTCCTCCAGCCATCTGACATTGTTTTTTCTGCTTGTTAGGATTAGATCGACTATAATGCCTTGTACACACGATCGGATTGTTGGCCAACAAAAGTTGTCTTGCATACACACCGTCACACAAATGTTGGCCAACAATTACTAACGTAGTAATGTACTAGACGTACTACGTGGTTTTTCAGCTCTTTAGCACCACCCTTTGGGCTCCTTCTGCTAATTTTGTGTTAGTAGAAGCTTGGTGAGTGTTGATTCGTGATTTTCTTTTCGTGTTTTTCATTTAGCGCTTTTCAGTTCACGTTTTCATTCCGTGCTTTTCAGTTCGTTTCTGAACAGCCGTTCGTCAACCAGACATGTTGCGGAGATAACGTGTTATTTATTATTGGCCTTGGAATGATTGCTTTGACATTATTTTTTTGGTTGACTAATGATTTGATTTGGTATATTTTTGGATGCATAGAATGCACCTTTTGGTTAAGTTCTATTGGCAGATAGCATGTCTTTTTTTTTTTTTTTTTTTTTTTTTTAATGCACAATAAAAAAATTGTGTAGAATAATACTTGGCTAAGTGTTTTACTTCAAATGACAGTTTGGAAGTAGGAAGTAGGAAGTTACTTTTTAAATAATATAATATAAAATTGACAAGGGACACCAACATAGTTGTATCTTTGATCTTTTAAACTACGGGATAATGGTGTTGCACAATGGTAACTTGCACAAATAAAAAAAATAAAAAGAATAATAATATTATTCTTGATATCACTAGAAAAAAAAAAGCCTTTGAAGATTTGTTTGCAATAACTCCATCAGTATCACCAGCAAAGCAGCTTCATTATTATCCCATTAAAGAAGAAGAGCATGTGCGTTGCATTTTGAGATTACATAATTTGCCACGTCACAAATGTTAATTCTCCATTACAAACGCTAGTTTACAAGACAGACCGCTTCTGCTTCTGAGCATGCGTGTTTGTACTTTGGACTTTTGTCCAACGGATTTGTGTACACAGGATCGGAAAATCCGACAACACACATTTGTTGGTGGAAAATTTGAAAACATGCTAGCCAACATTTGTTGGCGGAAAGTCCGACAACAATTGTCCGATGGAGCATACACACGGTCGGATTTTCCGCCAACAGCCTGACATCCAACATTCCCGTCGGAAAGTCCGATCGTGTGTACGAGGCTTAAGAGTCGAGAGGAAAAACTTGCAACTTACTGCCTGCAGTAATATGTGCAGCAAGGAAATAGCTGGAGGGGCTTAATTAGGTTGTGTCTTTGGGACAGGTAACCTACACATAAATCCTTCTCGTACCTCGTACGCTTGAACCTTTTATTGGCCTCTTGTGTGTACAGTGTGCATGTTGCAGTTGGCTTGGCTGTGCAGTGGCAGCCCCAGTTTTTTAACTACTTGCTCTACTTTTGAAGCACCAGCTTGATTTTAAAGAGCTTATAGGATCTACATTGAGGGTGCATGCACACCAGCAAACCTCTTTTTGCAGCAATGCCAGCCCGGGTTTCCGATATTGATGGGCCATTCTGTATCTCATGCAGCCATACACAGCTCCATACAGTATCAATATCATCCTATTTTTTAGGATGATATTGTTCAAAAGAGGGCTCAAAACAAGCAAAAAAAAACAAAACCAGTGGGAGCTACTGCAAAGATTTACCACCATATAAATAAGTATTTTTTATGGGTGTAGTTTTAACTTGATCATCACATTATAGAAACCTTTTGTAGTGCAGAATGAGAGAAATCAGTTAATTATTCTATTAATGCTAAACTTGGAAGATAGAGGAATCTCCTCTGTCTGGCTACTGAATTATGACAGCCGCTGCTTCTGCATCTGATTGGCCGCAGTCACTGTTTAGTTGAGATTCCACCTTGCTCCTTTGATTTTCAGAATTAAGTGGTGTTGGTAAGGCCACCCACGGCTCAAATTTTGTCAGATTCAGCAAGAATTGTCCAAAATTCAAGCTGTGTATGGCTGCATGAGATACAGAAAGGCTGATCAATACCATCAGAAAAGAGAAATGTAGCATAGTTAAAATGTTTTCAATGTACTGCACTGGATGAGATTTATTTTTCTAAATTCAAAAAACAAAAAAAAAGCAATGCTGCACACAAAAAAAAGGAAAAAAAGAACAGATTTACAGATATACAGTACATATACATAACATAAGGGCCTTCTGTCCTTTATTTTTTTTTTGTTATATATGCCCATATTGTGTTAATGCTCGCCGATGAATATATATCTATATTTTTAGCTCCTTTTATTTGTAAAACATCCATTTCAAATTTGTTGCTGTACTAACTTACAGTAAATCTAGAAAGGCACATTTTCCTTTACTGCTGCCTCACTATGGAAAACACAGGTATACGATTTCTTTTTTTCTGTTTTATTAATAGACACCTGTCATGACCAGATTTGCAGTGTAACATTTTTCTACACTGACCACAAGGTACAGTAAAACATTATTAAGAGACTTTTTTTTTTTTTACAACATTGTTTCCTACCATCTCCAAGATGCTAATGCTACTAGTTTACTGATAAAAATTGCCCCAGTGCCAAAAGAAAAATCCACTTTTGCCTCTTTTGATATTTTTATCTGGAGGCCTATAGGAACTCAGTAAATATTACTTTTGATTATTTATTTTCCATTGGGAGAAAATGCATAGTTTGAATATTTGCAATTTTTTCCACAATGAAACAGATCAAAGATCAAATAAATTCAAATGTATTCCAAGCTGATAACAGACACGTGTCCATCGAGTTGACTCAATTGAGCCGATTTTAAGTTCATATTTGTCCAATAAATGTATGTATTTTCTTAAATTACTTTGTGACTATTAGCTTTTCTTCAAGAGTGGCTGACATGGCAAAAATCTGTAATAACGGAGAACTGTGGGCAAAAAACAAAACATAGTAATATGTAAAGTGAAAAAAACTGTTTACCAGCACCTGATTTTTGGTGCCCTGTTTGGAAGAAAACTAATGTTCTATAAAATCATGAAGCCCATCTCAAGCAAAGTTCTGATTTTGGGGTTTCTAAACAACAACGTCATTATATTTTCACAAAGGGCTTTGTAGCAAATCCCACATGCATTATTGCAGCTATAATAAAAGATGGGTATTACAGCCTAATATAAATCCACTGTTGAATTGTATGCAGTGAATGTATAGCTACAAAATACATACATTTTTGTAGTTTGGGATAAAATTGGGAAAGATTAAAACCCCTATCAGGCTATTTTTTTTGTTTTTGTTTTTGCTGTCTATACTAAGCTAGAGAGACTTCTGTTAACTTCCAGCCCCGGAGACCCAGCGGGAGATGACAGGAAATCTCCTCAAAGTGAGGAGAATTCGTATCTTAGACAGTTGCCACCAGAACATTTTGTTCCCATTGGATTGTCACCTCTTCTTCTGGTGATAGCTCTAATGGTCACCAGGACAAAAAGAGAAATTAATCTTCCTAGCAAGTGGACACAGACAGCAATAAAAACTTGACTGAGGGCCTAAACCTTCCCTATTCTATCCAAACCACAATTTGGGGCTTTTTGTCTTACTGACTAGAACTCTTCTTTGGATGCATAGATCCCAACTGTCCTTCATTTGGAAAGTCTGACCCTGTCTTGGAACCATATCTTTCCATCCCCCTTTTCTCCTCCGTTCTATTTTGGCTGATGGTAAAATCTCTTAGTCCTCTAACTTATTGCATTTGTTATGTTAAAAAGCCACTATAAAGTTGTGGTTTAAAAAAAACAAACAAAAAAAAAACACTTGATTACATTTATAATTTTTTTTTTTTTTAATTCTTTCTGGTAGGTGTAAGTGGGGGCATAACAGGGATGTGCCCTTTGTCTATAAATTTGTACTAGAAGGCATATTTCTCATTTCATATAATTGGGAGGTATATAGATGT
Source organism: Aquarana catesbeiana (assembly GCF_042186555.1). Lineage (NCBI taxonomy): Eukaryota > Metazoa > Chordata > Amphibia > Anura > Ranidae > Aquarana > Aquarana catesbeiana. The sequence goes on along the minus strand of NC_133326.1, from coordinate 312,450,144 downwards.
CTTGTGTTTGAGGTGTTTGCTTTTCTTATTTACTGAGAAATGTAATGAGTATGATAATTTAGGTATTGTATGCTCAGGAACGTAATCTGTGTCAAATCAATATCAAAGCCTCACAAGCTAAAAGACTGCGCTGTTTCTGTCACACTGATAACTAATTATTATGTGATTGCACGGCCACATGATGGATAAAATAAACTCAGTCAGCCAGCAGGAGGTGGCCTCATTTTCAATGGGTCCCTGGGTTGAGAATCATTTCCAAACATGTTTTGCTGTTAAGCTAAAGTTGGATTTTCCACACAGGATCCAAAATGTTGGTTTTGAAGGATAGTTCCTCCCCTTTCATCTTTTTATAGCTTCTTAGTCTCCTTTACATTGCTAGACAGAAAGCAGCAGTGCAGTCGTAACCTGTAGTTTCGTCTTGGTGATATTGTATTTCCTAAAATCTATTGCAGAACACATGTGCATCCCTGTACGGGCAAACACGACCTTCGCGTGGGCATACACCTAAGTACACCCATGTGAACCAGGCATAAAAATACACATGCCTTTTTGCATTTAAACAATTTTTGCTTCCATACGTTCACTCTGTTCTGGAAAAAGCTTTCCACCATCCCTATTTGCATAGTTATTTGTTCATATAAAACGTCCCTTTATTACAAAATTAATTTAAAAAATACATATTCTTATAAACACACAGGGCCACATTTTGGCCTGAAGGACATTTTAAAAATATATACAGATAATAACGGTACTTCTCCAATACTGCATATGCTATATAGTTTGATATTCAGCAGATAGCTTGTTTTATGGCATCGTACATCCAACGCGGATGTAGCATGGAATCGCCCCCTTCCTGCAAGTGGAGATTGAAAAGAGCAGACATTTTTGAGAAGTGATGGTATATCTTGGTATGTTTAGTGGCATCTGATTAAGAGATTAATTGATTGAATGAATCTAGAACATTGGATGTACAATGCCATTAACAAGCAATCTGCTGAATATCAAACTTTATAACACATGCAGTATTGGAGAAGTACCAATATTATCTGTATATATTTGTAAAATGTCCTTCAGGCCAAAATTAACCCTGTGCGTTTTTAAGAATATGTATTTTTTTATTATTTTGTAATAATGGGAAGTTTTATATGAATATTGACTTGTGCCCCCCCACTGCAAGAGTAACTGCTCATTAATTCTTTGGGACAGAGATAAGATAAGTATAATACTTGCCTTATCCTTACTCTTGTAGGCTTCCTCCTCTTTAAGGCAGAATGCCTGCCTCCTCATGTACAATGCAAGGTTGGTAGTCCTGCATTATATTTGTTGCTGAAAGACTACCTAGAGTGCCGGAGTGAGAAATAGACTATTAGTGACCATTGATGGATCAATTTTTTTCAATCAGCTAGTGGACTGATTGAAAAAAGGTGAAGATTCCCTCATCCACACAAGTGAGGTGGATAGAGGAATCCTCCCCGCTGTGTTATTGTATTTTGACTGTGGGGACTCCTTCGCTGTCAGAATACACTGCTCAGCACTGCAGCTAATTGGCTGCATCTCCGATCGAGCAAAAAATTTCTAACAAGCCTGTTTGTGAGTAGATCGACTTCTCATGAATAGAAACGACCATAGATGGATTGAAATTCAGCCATGCCCTGCTAAATCAGCCAAATTTTAATTAATCTATGGCCAGCTTAAGTAATACTGTCAATTTATTTTCTACCTCTTAGGGTTGGTTCATTCACACCCACGAATGCACCCTGCCTGCAATCAGATGGGACAGCCCCAGCGGCGGTTGAAAGCAATGGAAGTCTGCCAGCTCTCGCAGCTAATCGCACCCACTTGCATGTAATCATTCATGCAGCGATCACATGTAAGTGATCAGCCCTGGATGCAGACTGCCTGCGTTCAGGGCCGATCACTCCTGCTCGAGCAATTACATGTGAGTATTCGTGATTAGCAGAGAAAGGCAGTAGCCTCCTATTGCTTTCAATGGGGCTGTCTACGCGCATCTAATCGCAGGCAGGGCACATTCACATGTGTGAATGCACCCTAAGGCTACTTTCACACTCAGACCGCCCAAGCATTAGCACTGTGCGGGCAGGAGCAGGGCGCTTTTAGCCCCAAAGAAGGGGTTAACAAGGGGTTCAAAACGCGCGAAAAGCGCTGCTGCCGAATCGATTTGCAGGCGACTCGGCAGCGCTGCCCATTGATTTCAACATGCTGCTTGCAGGACTTATTTTCCCATCCTGCAAGCGCACCGCCCCAGTGTGAAAGCACTCACACTGGGGAGGCTTGAGAGGCGCTTTACAGGTGCTATTTTTTGCACTAAAGCGCATGAAAAGCGCCTCAGTGTGAAAGTACCCTTAGACTTAATGAGCATTTAACCCATGTGGGGGGGGGGGGGGGGCTAGAGGCGGGAGACAGGTCTTAAGGTTTGATCACTTTATTTATTTTTTTTAATATATTACAGCTTAGCTGGTGCAGCTAAGCTGCCCAAAAAACAATGTGTTGCAATTAAAGACCTTTTGATCATAGCATATTTCTTAAGAGGTGCATCAGATTATTCAGCAAGTCAGTATGTCCACATCATATCATTTTACAGTGACATGCAGGAGTCAGCAATCCTGTGCCGCGAGCAGTTGGCTATGGTAAGGGCACACCGTCTTACACATTGATGGGGGTACTGATTTTCATTCTTTGCTTATACTGTAGATTCCAGGTTGTTTATGTTATAAACAGGACTACTGAAGAGGGTACATCCCCCTACGGTGACACAGACAATATAAACCTTATCATTCCTTGCTCAAAACTAAAAGAAAAAAACTTTTGACTTTAGATATACTTTAATGGCCCAGTCAGTCCTTTTCATTTATTTTGCTGGATGCATTTGAAATCAATGGGCTCTAAGGACATCAATGTTCAGTATTAACACGCGTTGCAATGCCATTACATTGCACATCAATGTGTGTCATAATAACCCGCCGACGTGTATTAATGTGCTTTATGATACGCATTGACATGTGTTTCCATCGCTTTCAATGGAAAACTTTTGGACCCTAGTCTAAACCAGTTGTTGCTACTGGACTCACAGGACCGAATATCTAGTGCAGAATTTGCTTTGCTGACATAAAAAACACAGATTAATGCAGCTAAACATTAATACATCGTTATATGTATGTTTTTTTAATGCAATTAATGTATTAAGCTAAATTTGAATCTGAAAACTTTGTGTCAGCCTCTTGCAATCCCCTATACAGCAGTACTCAGGCAGGTGTGCAAGTATGATGAACAGACCTGAGAGCCAATCTAATGTGCTGCATGCAAATGTACTAACAAAAACTTTGCTTATAGGAGGAGGAAAGAGCAGTGAGATGACTTAATCAGTCTCCTTCTCCTTCCAAAATAGCAGGCTGGGGGTGTACCATGGGGTCAACCCCCCCATCCCTGGTTGTTCTGTGTGGCAGAGCCATGTAAATCTCAGAACTAAAGGGACAGAAATATTTTGGCAGGCAAAATGGCATAGATTTATATATATATATATATATATATATATATATATATATATATATATATACACACACACACAGGCATTGGAAAGTCTCAGTATCATTCGGAATTTTCAGCATGCTGGCACATATTTATGGCCAGTCAGCAGTAGCTTACTTCAAAAGATAAAATGTCACCTAGGTGAAAGTAAAACCATGCTGCAAGAAACATTTTTTTGAAGCATGTCCAGAAAATGCAAGCTTAAAATTTAGGATATACTGTACCCCACCTTTTAAATGCTGCCTCCCCAGTGTAATTTATACATTTTTCAATAAATCGCAATTTTTCCTTGTTTTCCTATGCGATCATGTGACCGCAAAGCTCTGTCTTCTTTGTGAAATGTGTGACTAGTAGGAGAGAACTATCTCCCTTTTTAACAATGCCTAGAGCAGGGGATGCTGGTGGGTGACATCAATGCTCTATGGAATTCAGCCCTGGACATTGCACGGAGGAGCCGGAGCTTTGGATAAAAGGAAAAATAAATTGAGATTTATGCTAAAATGTATGAGGGCTAAAAAGGGGCAATTAGGAGCATTTCAAAGTTTTGGGTATGGTATACGTTAATTGCTAGTCCCACATATTAAAGTAGGAGCCGTGTTTGACTGGAAGATTACTATTGTGCTTATTTTATCAGGATATAGTTAACATCTTGAATGATTTAGAAAATGGAGTTACTGGTGAAAGCCATGGAGTTGCAGCAATAGGGCTAGCAGCTAGAGCCAAAGCTCGGGTAATAAGCTTTGCTGGTTGTGTTTGAAGATTAAAACATACGATGCATCAAGGAGCTGTATTATTATTATTATTATACAGGAATTATATAGCGCCAACAGTTTGCGCAACGCTTTACAAAATGAAGGCAGAGATTACAGTTACAATACAATTTGGTACAAAGGAATGGGAAGAGAAAATGACCATCTCTGTTTGCCAAGACTGCATTCAGCTCTGTAATAGCGAATTGTATTCCTCCTTAGTGCTGCCCTTTAACTGAATGACAGTTTATAAGGTATCCATTTATTATGATATTTAACTTTTCACTTTCAAATTACTTCTGCTCCCCGTTTTGCCATCTAATTACAGTTAAAGAGTTTACCCAAGCTTCATCTTTGTTTTTACCAACTTAAATAGTGAGTTTCTCTATGGCAGGATGTGGCAGAAATAAGCAAATAAAACAAGAATGCATCATCTCCTCCTAAGCAGAAAGGTGACTTGTGCAAGCCGGCAGAACAACCAACTTTCTGTCTACTGCTGGAAAAAAAAAATAGCAGGCAGCAGACAAGGCTGACGTTCCTTTGTTTATTCTCAATAAACACACAAACACTTTAAAAGTTAACCAAGCATGTGATTGGCCCCTCTGGATAGCCTGTAAAGTGGGACACATTTAAGACTTCAGCCCCGTAGTATGTAACACTAGTTACAGCATTGGGGTGTGAACGTCAACTTAATAGACTGTGAACGCTTGCGAACCTGAGAATAGTTTTCATGGGTTGTAGACTTGAGCTGTTTTCAATGAGAAGGGATATTATCTGTCTATCTATATGGATATAAATCTTGCAATGTGTGCGTTGTATTTGAGTTGTTTCCATAAAACAAACAGGCACATTGTATTTAGAATCATAGTAAAATGAACTTTTCGAACAAAGAAGGTTCTCCACGTTCTAGAAGGCAGGCACCACTGCTATCACTTTCATGTGTAACATTAAATTACAACCACACTTCACAGGTCACTAACTGAGAACAACTTATTTTATTTGTTCTACACGTAGACTGAAGTTTTATTACCCTGTAGCTATACTAGGCCCCAAAGACAAAATACAGTCTGTACTACCAGACACCCAACCACAGAACAATGTGGCTGCTTTAATGTAATGGTGCTGCTGCACCTAGACCGCGTCTGATAAGTCTTGGTTCAGCTGATAATTTTCCACCTGGCTCAGACAATTTTTTAAAATGTAATGTACAGGGCTACCCATGGCTTAAGAATCATCGAACAATTTGAGCCTTTTATGTGGAACTTTAAAAAAGTAGCCTACTTGTATGGTTACTATGGATAGAAATGTACTGGCTCCCTCATTTCCTTTGCACTTGAGAATCCTAAGTACCAGAAGATTTGGGAATGACTCTGGTATTTCGATTGGAAACCCTGAAGAGCCCCTGGAGCCCTGTCACACTATTCTCACCATGATTGTTGGAGATAGATATTTTAGTTTGTTTTTCTATAGGAGAGCACAAGTCTGCCAGTATGTGTCATGGACATTTTCTACCTTCCCTTACCTGTTAACACTAAAGTGGACTTGCTTGATGAATAGACAAGCCTGCCTTTTGGATCGTTCGGAACAGTCTACCCTAATGTAGTGTGGTAACAGTTGCATGTTTTCCAAATGTCCTCCATTTGGAGGGACTGTCCCTTGTTTGGAACTACTTCCCTCTCTATCTCACAGCAACTCAAATGTCCCTCTCTTAGCTTTGGTATAGTGATCTGTATGAATAGCAAAGTTAATGACAAACAAGAACTCTTTGAGAGTATGTGGGTATATTAAATATATACCATTTAATTAAAGGTCGAGGCCTTCTAGGGGATGGGAAACCTCTTTTAGAATATTTAATCTGTGGAGTTGCAGGGCCAGGATCCTGGAGCAGGGGAGCTGGACAGTGGCATGTATTTTGTTCCTCCTTCTTTTTTCTTCCTCCTTCATTCTTTCTTCTTTTCTTCTTCCTTCTTTCCTTTCCTTTCCTTTCCTTTCCTTCTTCGTTTTTGTGTTCATATCCCTGACGATCTCCGTACGGCTTTGTATCTTCTCGCCTCTGTCCTCTCTCTTCTCATTATGCATGCAATACTGTACCAGTTAACCTTGGAGCATCAATTTAAACCTAGATTATTTGAAGTAATCTACCATAATAGGAGTTACACTATAATCATACACTTACACAATTTAGTTAATAAGTCAGCTTTATTTATGACTGACACAGGACTTTGACAGAGATATAATGGCTCTGAATATAGAACAAATGTCAATAACTCCAAATATAACATTGGTATGAAGATCACTGAAAACCCCACTGTTCACAATTTGATAGCCTCCTTCAACTGCCGGGGCTGCCAGGTGTTGGCCATAAGAGCTTTTCCTCTCTAAATGTCTATACAATACCAAGAACTGAAAAGCTTTTATTTGTCATGGTCAATGTGACTGGAGGTGTGGCAGGAGTATTGTTGTATTTTTTGTGCTCCATTGAACCCCCTGGTGGGGAGCATGTACTAATGAGTAATTTTCTTTTCTTTTATTACATTTATCAGGACTACATATCCGCTAATGCATAGAGGCAGATTGAGGGGATCCTGAGAGTGGCTCCATTAGACCCTGTAAGAAAAAGGAGCCAACCTAAATCTGCATATTGCGGCCAGCGCCTATTCAGATAGAAATTTAAAAAAAAAGGATGAAGGAGCAGTGTATATTTAGTTCAGCAGCCTTATTTCAACTGATAAAAAGTATGCTATGGGCTTGCACCTTTGCATTAATAATACACATTGACGCACTTTGAAAAGCACATGAAAACACTTGTTAACACACCTTAACGTGTTAAAAAAAAAAAAAAAAAAAGAAAACCATCAGGTGAAATATTTACTGTAATTTAAACCTTCACCTAGAGCTGCATGATTCTGGCTAAAATGAGAACCACAATTTTTTTGCTTAGAATAAAGTTTAGGATTCTCACATCATCTTTCACGCTATACAAAAAAAATTGGGTTAACTTTACTATTTAGTTTTTTTTTAAATTCGTTAAAGTGTATTTTTTCCCAAAAAGAATTGCATTTGAAAGACCGTTGCGCAAATACAGTGTGACATAAAATATTGCAACAACCGCCATTTTATTCTCTAGGGTCTCTGCTAAAAAAATATCTATATATCATTTTTGGGGGTTCCAAGTAATTTTCCAGCAAAAATACAGATTTTTAACTTGTAAGCAACAAGTGTCAGAAAAAAAGTCTAAGTGGTTAAACTGACCTCATTTACAGACCGAAGTTCATTCCTTTGATCTAAAGAACTGCATGTTACAATGTTTTTCTTTATTGTGATAAACTTGGCTGGCTTTTTATTTTTATTTATTTTTTTTGTCAGCTGTCAGTAGTGAGCAGAGATCTCTCTGCACTTGCTCCATAGAATTGGAAAATGCTGTTTTAAGATCGTGAGGAGAGTTGAATCGCGATTTCGATTCTATAATGATTAATCTTGCAGCTCTACCTTCACCAGAAAGATTCCCCCGAAGTGAATATTTGGTGAATGTCACATCTACTGCTTAAAAAATGTACCCGTAAAAATGTACAGGTGAGAACCAATTCTAAGATGTTATGCATGTTGACATGTATACAATCGTTTCCTACACTTTTTTCAGGGTGGATTTGATTTAAATCCAGTTGATTTAAATCACGATTTAAATCATAATTGAAATCACCAGGAAAAAGGCTTGATTAAATCAACTTGATTTAAATCATCATTTTTAAAGAGAAACTGTCATCTCTCTCCCACAGCAGCTCCTCCTCTGACCCGCTGTTGACTCACTGACAGTCCTATTCACTTTAATGGGATGGCTGGTGATGCAGCAGTGACACAACAAGGTGAGGGAGGTGGTGGCAGCAGCAGGTGAGTGGATGCCGACTAGCAGGCGCTGCCACGATGGATCTAAAATGACAGATGCTCTTTAAATGTAAAGACTGATTCTGGCTGGTAGTTAGAATTTTTTAATATTTGCAAACAAAATGAAGGCTTCCTGTTTAGAATAATAAGCTGTCAGGTTAGTAAAACAACGATTTCAGAACTGATTCAATCATACAGTTTGTAGTGTACATAGATTTGCAAAACAATGGGATAAAGGAATATTCCTGAACTTTGGTTTATCTCATGGTTACTGTAAAATTGTGTGAATGCATCAATGCGGTGCATGTCATCTCAGCTTGCAGAGCTTGGATTCATTGAATGAGTTTACCAAAAATGTAAATATTGCAGAATATATAGCCTCATGCTACAGGCAGACAGCACAGTTACCATACAATTCAATACACATAAGTATGAACTTATTATATTACAATATTACAGGATAGAGTGTTTTCACATTAAAACTTCTGACAATTCAAAAAAGTTTATGGTAACATTTTATGGCATTAGGAAGAATACGTGGACAAGAAAACCTACATTAAAAACATTAGGTAAAAGTAGATTGCCTGTCATATCTGTGTACTGCTATTCATTTTCCGCTTTTTAGTTTGATATCATGTATTTTTATCACGTGCTGTGCTTAGAGTAGATGATCGAAAGTGTTGGCAGTGTGCAAATGAAGCTTTCATTAACAATGTTTTTTTATGGATTTCAGTTTAATAAATCTGAAATTGTGTATGTTTGGAGTGTTCGAGCTCTCAAATTCATAAAAAATGCAAAGAAATGTCTTTAAAGATGTTTTTTAGGCCAAGGATTTGTACACTTCATTAACTGATACATGGGATTTGTTTGGTTCTTTAGTAGCATGTGTTGCTTTGTAGTATGGCCATTAGATTAAAATAACACAGGTCACACGACTGATAGTGTCGTTGCCCGCTTCCTGTGCATCACTCTCATTGCTGGAATATGTCACTCTAATACTTATCCTTTTGATGTTCTTGTTTTCTCTAGCTATAAGATTACCACTGTAAAGTGTGAAAGGGTTCCAAGCAGCTGAGCATTATTAGTAGCAAGACTGAATGGGGGGTTGTCACAACTAATACTGATTTGTAATTATTTTCTTTGGGTAGGCACTTTTGACATCGGCCATTAAGTTGGTTGCTGCCCATCTACACTTTCATTGATTCACAGAACCACATTGAATTTAAAGTGTTATTAAACCCAAATCGAAAAATAAATGGAGCTACTGCAAAATGCATGTTGACCCCCCCCCCCCCCCCCCTGGACTACAGTGAAACTTTTACTACTATCCTTGCACCACCGTAACCCGTGGTTTTGTACACAGTAATAGATATAAGCAAGGTACAGGTTGATTGATAACTAAAAAGTTCCAAAGATTAGTATTTGCAGTTGTTCAATATAGTATAGTATAGAAGTATAGTAAGAATTAGGCATTTCATACACTAACCACTTTAGCCTCAGGAGGTTTACCCCCCTTCATGACCAGGCCATTTTTTGCGATACTGCACTGCGTTACTTTAACTGACTGTACCCTAATAAAATGTATGTCCTTTTTTTTTTCCCACAAATAGAGCTTTCCTTTGGTGGTATTTGATCACCTCTGCGGTTTAAATTTTTTTCGCTATAAACAAAAAAAGACTGACAATTTTGAAAAAAAAAATTTTTTTTTTACTTTCTGCTATAAAACATATCCAATAAAAAAGTGTAAAAAATCTAATTACGTCTTCAATTTAGGCCAATATGTATTCTGCTACATGTTTTTGGTAAAAAAAAAATCCCAATAAGCGTATATTGATTGGTTTGCGCAAAACTTATAGCATCTACAAACTATGGGATATTTTTATGGAATTTTTATTCATTTTTTATTTTTTACTAGTAGTGACGGTGATCTGAGACTTTTATAGCGGGACTGTGACATTTTGGCAGACAAATCGGACACTGAGTGACACTTTTTTGGGGACCAGTGATACTAATACAGTGATCAGTGCTAAATAATATGCACTGTAACTGTACTAATGACACTGGCAGGGAAGGGGTTAACATCAGGGCAATCAAAGGGTAAATGTGTGCTTTCTATCTGTGGGTGGGCGGGCGGGGGGGTGCTTGTACTGTAAGAAGACAGAGTTCCGCATTGCTTAGCAGAAACACACAATCTCTGTCTTTTCCTATCACAGAATGTTGATCTGCCTTGTTTACATAAGCAGACCACCGTTCTGTCTGCCTTGAGAATGATCGGCAGGTCAGCTGATTGGCTCCTGCTCTGTCCATTTACAGCAGGAGCTGGTCGCTGGTGCCCCAGACCAGGAAGAGCGAAATCACGTACAGATACATAAATTTCATGTAGAGAGGCCGCCCTGCTGCAGTAAAGGTACGTGGGACGGTCCAGAAGCGGTTAATCTTTATTTATTTTTTCATTCAGCCAGCAGGTTGCGCTGTCACTAAGGCTTCTTGACGAAACGCGTAAGCCTTTGTGTATTTTACTCACTGTAAACAATAAAGTTATCGTAAGGATCATTTGCAGTTGACAACACTACTTTTCATTTCATTGCCTGCTAATTGATGTTTGACGGGACATCTGAGCCTGAGCAGCCATCAGTGGATTTCATTACCAACCTGCATTGTGGTTCTGCTGCTCTCAGCGCTGTCGATAGGTAAGTCAACATCTGTACAACCAGCCTGCCCATACATGAATGGAAATGCCCGCTGGTTTCTGCTGAACCATCTGAATTTTCATCCATTTATGGCTGCCTTTAGAGAGTGGGTTCTGCCCATGTGAACTTACAACCTGTACACAAAATTGCAGAAGCACCCGTGAGAATACCAAGAATACACTTGGTTGGTGGAAGCCTACTATTTTTCTGTTATGAATAGGTTTTTACAGACCAGTACAAAATCAAATGATAGTGACCTTCGGGATCCAGTCAGCAGGACAGGAAATACATTAAAATAAACGATCGACGCAAATCAGCATTATATGTAAAATACTGCTGAAGCCAGTCTTTCTGCAGTTGTTGTCAGGGCTGGTTTGAATTGTAACACATTGTAAAGAAATGGCAAGAATAACAAATTTATAGTGTGTAAATATCTTGTAAAATCACAACCATAGCATTTACACTGAGCAACAACTGGATTGACTATTAAGATACATTGGAGGCAGCCAGTCTGCAGTAAATGTGCTTATTTCTCACTTAGCTTGTAAAAGATAAAAAAAAAAAAAAATAATAAAAATAGTCTATAGAGACTGTTAACCTGGGCAGACTGCAGATTGCTTTTTATGCCTTGACTTCTGCGCACATAAGCTTGTAACAAATGTGTGATCAGTGTGTACCCACAAGGGTTCTTATTGTAATAATAATAGAAAATCTGTGCGTAAATCTAAAATATACAGTATATACGTAGCCCAAAATTAAAGACCCATATCAGTTATTAAGAATGAGCTTAAAATTTTGAGTAGATTACTGGCAGACAGACTTAAATCTATTCTTTGTATGCTGATCTCTCCAAATCAATCGGGTCTTACCCTGAATAGGCAAATTGAGGATAACATATGTTTAGTGATCAACATAATTTAGGGTGCCAACTTAACCGCTTCAGCCCCGGAAGATTTTACCCCCTTCCTGACCAGAGCACTTTTTGCAATTCGGCACTGCGCCGCTTTAACTGACAATTGCGCGGTCGTGCGACATTGCACCCAAACAAAATTGACGTCCTTTTTTCCCCACAAATAGAGCTTTCTTTTGGTGGTATTTGATCACCTCTGCGTTTTTTATTTTTTGCGCTATAAACAAAAAAAGAGCAAAAATTTTGAAAAAAGATGCATTATTTTTTGTTTTTGCTATAATAAATATCCCCCAAAAATATATAAACATTTTTTTTTCCTCAGTTTAAGCCAATATGTATTCTTCTACATATTTTTGGTTTGCGCAAAAGTTATAGCGTCTACAAAATAGAGGATAGTTTTATGGCATTTTTATTATTATTATTTTTTTTATTAGTAATGGTGGCAATCTGCGATTTTTATCAGGACTGCGACATTATGACACTTTTGACACTATTTTGGGACCATTGTCATTTATACAGCGATCAGTGCTATAAAAATGCACTGATTACTGTGTAAATGACATTGGCAGGGAAGGGGTTAACCACCAGGGGGCAGTGAAGGGGTTAAGTATGTCCTAGGGAGTGTTTCTAACTGTGGGGGGATGGGCTACTACTCACATGACAGGGGGCAGTGATCTCTGTCATGACACAAGGCAGAATGGGGAAATGCCTTGTTTACATAGGCACTTCCCCGTTCTGAGGTTCTGTGACACGATCGCCGGGAAACTGGCGGAAATCGAGTCCGCTGGTCCCGTGGGCACAGTCACGCTTTACACAGCAGGCGAGCACGTGCCTGCTATCCCCGACTCTTAAAGGGGACGTACAGGTATGCCCATTTGCCCACCGCTGCCATTGTGCCGATGTATATCGGCGTGCAGCGGTCGGCAAGTGGTTAAAGTGTTACTAAAGTCAAATTTTTTTTTTTTTTTTTTTTTTAATTAATATAACAAACATGTTTTACTTACCTTCTTTGTGCAGTGGTATTGCACAGAGTGGCCCCGATCCTCCTCTTCTGCGGTCCCTGGTGGCAATCTCGGCTGCTCCTCTTTTTTGTCCACCATAGCCAGCTGCTTGCTATGGTGAGAAACGTAGTCTGCACGCTCCTGACCTGTGTGTCTACGGAGCCACGCTCCATAGACTTACACAGCGGGACTTAGGCCCGTCCCCCACTTTCTCCTCACTGTATTTGATTGACAGCAACAAGAGCCAATTGCTCCTGCTGCTTCTCGAAATACTGTGTTTAAGAGGAAGTAAGGGGAGAAAAGATGCAGCCGTGCACAGCACTGATCTCTTCTCCCCTCTCTTACTCTTCACACAGGGGAAGGGGGGCACAGGGAAATTGAAAAGTTTTTTTTTTTAACCGTAATGCAAACAATGCATTAAGGTAAAAAAAAAAACATTTTTAGGTTCAGTTATGCCCTGTATACACGATCGCACATTGATCGGACATTCCGACAACAGAATCCATGGATTTTTTTGACGAATGTTGGCTCAAACACACACACGGTCGCACAAAGTTGTTGGAAAATCCGATCGTTCTGAACGCGGTGACGTAAAACACGTACGTTGTGACTATAAACGGGGTAGTAGCCAATAGCTTTCGTCTCTTAATTTATTCTGAGCATCGGAATTTACGCAAACAGATTTTGTTGTTAGAAAATTTTATAGCCTGCTCTCAAACTCCAACAAAAAGCTCCGATCGCACATATTTCGTCGGAAAGTCCGACTGTGTGTACAGGGCATAACACTTTAAGCCTAGTACACACCACTAGTTTTTTTTTTTTCATTCAGCCGCTGTACTAACAATCCAATGTTAGTACAGTAATCTCCCCTGCTGTTGTATTGTGTTCTGACAGGGGGATGCCTCCTGCCAGAATACTCTGATCAGTGCTCTGCCATTGGCTGAAATCGTTAATCGGGAGCTGGTCAGGTGCTGCTTTTCCAGCATGCTTGACGGCTGGCTTCTGTCGGGCCGGCTGCCATTCACACAGGCTGAATATCGGATGGTTTTTATTGAACTGAACAATGTTGCCCGACATTCAGGCCCATGTGTACTAGGCTTTACACTCACACAAGGTACTACTGTTACCTTAAGCCAGATGAGGTATGTGCTTTCTTCTCCATTGCCAGAGGTATCCGCTTTTATTTGAATTATTGTTCCTTGTGGATAACTCTACTAGATATTCAGCATCTCCTTGTTTTATTGGGATTCTGGGGCATTTGAGTAATCTGTGGTCACCCCTATCTGGGTGGTCTTATGTACCTTTAACTCCCCTATGTTATGCTAAAGTAACTTTTAGAAAAAGTCAAATCTGTTTTGGCTTTTATTGTTGTTGGTTCTTGTTTCATATTTGTTTGGAATTTGCATTACATTTTTGATCCATTTGAATTTTGACAGTTTTACTTATACTTCATACCTCTTACATTTATCATATGGGTACTCTACAATCTTGCACTTTCCCTGTCAATTTATTATCTGGAGAACCCACATATAGACTTACTATGTAGCATATTTTTTTTTATTACTTCTCTTTCTCCTATGTCACTTTATATTGTATTCCATTGCTGAGGAACAAGGTGATATTGCTGCCAGTAACCTGCAACATAGTTATTTGGGCTGCATTATTCATCCAAGTTTGTATTGGATACATCTTTTGTGTTCTAAGAATAAAAAAAATAAAAAAATTCCCTTCCAGGTCTCATAGTGTGCTACAGGTTATACAGATATAGCATCAGTGCTATCTAATGCTGCATACACACGATCGGACATTCCGACAACAAAATCCATGGATTTTTTCCGACGGATGTTGGCTCAAACTTGTCTTGCATACACACGGTCACACAAATCTTGTCGGAAATTCCGAACGTCAAGAACGCGGTGACGTACAACACATACGACGAGCCGAGAAAAAGGAAGTTCAATAGCCAGTGTGGCTCTTCTGCTTGATTCCGAGCATGCATGGAACTTTGTGCGTCAGAATTGTGTACACACGATCGGAATTTACGACAACGGATTTTGTTGTCGGAAAATTTGAGATCCAGATCTCAAATTTTGTGTGACGGAAATTCCAATGGAAAATGTCCGAGCCTACACATGGTCAGAATTTCCGAAAACAGGCTCCCATCGAACATTTTCCGTTGGAAAATCCGACCGTGTGTATGGGGCAGAAGAGTTAAAAAAGGGATATAGCCATGGAATAGAATATAAAGTGACAGAGAAATGAATATGCAATAATGATAGACATATATCAGGATGTCCATATAACATTAGAAAGCAACAAAAAGCACTAATTCGGACAGAGGGACGCTCACTACAGTACATCTAAAAAGGGGCAACCAAAATCAACACACAAAAGAAATAAAAGGGTATATGATAACCAATAACCCTAAGAAAAAAATAGCAAGCAGTAAAAATATCAAGAGCTATTGACACAAGTGGATAGATTGACTTGTATACAACCAGCTAGCCCATACGCAATCACCCATTTCAATTTGGCCAGTCCCCGCTGAATGGGACGAATTTCGATTTATGTATGGCCAGTTTAAGAGACAAAGTCAGAGAGGGGAATAGTAACAAATGTGTAATAACAGAGCACAGGACACAAACAGAGATGCAACTTACCCTTTTTCAGATTTGTCCTTTAAAGTGGTTCTAAAATGTAAAGCTGCCTATACATGGATCGAAATTTGCCTGGTTCAGCAGGGATTGACTACCGATTGACTTCTGTACAACCAACCTGTCAGATTTTCCCGACTTGATCGGTGCTGCAGGCTATTCCAAGCGCTAATCGGTGTATTCTGATGGTGGGAAGTCTTCCCGCTGTTAGAATATAAACACTCACCAGGGAGAACCTTGAATGTGTGGATGGGAAAATCGGTCCTGTGTACAGGGCATTAGTGTTTTTTACATTAGCAGGCATTCTATGCATTAAGATAAAAAACAAAACACTCCATTGGCTGTCAGTCAAATCCTGTGAGCGGGGGCGTGGCTGAGCCTCACTGGACACACACAGCCCAGCTCGGTGGGAGACGCCAGAAAAGGAAGTAAGGGACTGCTCTCTGTAATACCATTGCACAGAGCATGTAAGTATAACATCTTTTTTTTTAATTTTATTTTAATGTAAAAAAAGCCTTTACAATCACTTAAAATATTTTGGTCTTGAAATCGGAGTTTGAATGCTTTTTGGTTGCCTTTTTTATAAAAAAAAAAAAAAAAACACAAAAAGGTAAAAGGTCTGCCTTTCCTACACTTGGCAGCTCCAGTTATGTTTTTTCTGTATCTGGCAGTTGTGTTACCTATTTGCTTGTTCATTTTCCACATTGGATCATGCCCAGTTGAGAAAGAGAATTGAAATCCAATTACATGCTCGTGTTTGAACAGTACAAGAAAGCAGGATAACGTTTTTGTGTTCAAGACTTTTCATGAGCTCCAAAATCCTTGCCTGTTGAAACAAAGAGTGTTTATTCACAGTTATACACAGTATGGAGCTTGTACTGAATTTACAGCAACACATAAGAAATGCTGGCTTTCTTTCAAGAAGCTAAAGATCCAATTGATTTAAAGACTCTTAAGGAGAACCTGTTATTTGATAATACTGTAAATGAACAGGACTGTGACTGATAGGAGCCAACAATAAATATCATTGTCTTGGTATGAATCCAATCCAGCGCACTTTAAGTTCCCCAAAACTCGGGGATCACACAGTATGCAGGTGTCAACATTGCACCTTCATGCAGTTTGTGTTCCTTTCAGTAGGTTTTGGAATTGTACAAAGGCAGATAAACCTGGAGAAAAGGTTCAAATTGCGGTGGACAGAAACGAGGCATTGGCATGTATTGTGTATGTGTGTGCTAGTTTACACAATGAGGGTGATTTACTAAAACTGGAGCACTCAGAATTTGGTGCAGCTGTACATGGTAGCCAATCCACTTCTAACTTCAGCTTGTTTAGTTAAAGTGGATGTAAACCCAATGTCATCCTTTCTAAACTACTGCCATAGGGGTTATCTATAAGGATATACATGCCTCCTGCATGTATCTTTACCTGTCAAATGTCTCCCTTTTAGCTGTTTGGAGCCCTGTTATACTCCAGATTCTGTGGGTGGGTCTGTTGTCTGGAGCTCGGTGGGTGGAGTCGTGATGTCAGTAGACTCCCCGCCCACCTCTACACTCCCCTTGTCAATATGCATTTTCTCCTGTGTATTTCTTACACTGAACTTCTGCTATGATCTCTAACATCCAGTGAAAAGACAGGAAAGTAACCACATGACTTCAGCATGCCAAATCATGGTGAGGTGTGGAACAGCCAATCCTTGCAGAGCTGCTGAAGAAAGAAGTGGGGGAGGGAATTAAAAAACAATGCATGTCTTAGGCTAGTGTACGAGATATGTAAATCACCTGTCACTCACAGCAAGGGGGAGGATTTGATAAAGTTTTTCTCTGTTTGTCAAGATTTATCTCACTGAACAATAAAAGAGGATTGCTCAGAGCTGGATTAACTCTTTGTGGCAAGACTGGGCTCAAATGATAGGAAATCTTATACTCTACATTATGACATAAGAAAAAAAAAAAAAAAACGGTTTACATCCACTTTAAGGTTTGACAATAAAACCTGGAAGCTGATTGGTTTCTATTCAGAGCTGCACCAGATTTTTCACTCTCAAGTTTTGGTAAATCAACCCCTATGTGTCCATCTGACAGAATTACAGCAGTCCAGCAGTCAGAATTACAATTTCCAACACAAGTCATAAAGTCACTGCATTTCCTGTCATTTTGTTTAGATGATCTCACTTTTACAGGTGTTCCAGAGTTGATTTTGGCATGATGCACTTATTTTGTAATTCCGTTCAATGCTGGGAAATTATGTGTTTCGTTTTACAACATCCACTAGTGGTTTCATTCCTAAAACAATGAAAGGCTAGACATGACTTTTTCCAAAGTTGGAACTGTTTATGTAATGTAGTGACCATAATAAATAAGGTGCGTGGTGTGGTGTGTCATGCTGTGCATGTTCAAATGGGTAAATGTCTGCCTTGTTTTCACTTTAAGGGCACTTTCACACTGACAGTGCCCAGGCGTCGGTGGTAAATCGCCGCTATTTTTAGCGGCGCTTTATTGTCGTTTTTGCTGCGCTTTTTTTTTTTCGGCTACAGCCGAAAAAGGGTTAGAAGCACCCACAAAGCGCCGCTGCAGCTTAACTGTCATTTTTGCGGCGCTTTTTGCCCGCTAGCGGGACGCTTTTAACCCCCACTAACGGCCGAGAAAGGGTTAAAAGCGCTGCTTTTTTTTTTTTTTTTCCCCTTTTGAAAAGCGAGTGATTTTGGAGATTTTTGAGAAAGCCCCTCCTCCTTTCCTGAAGACTCCTGGCATGTAGGAAATCCTTTGTCTGGGCCTGGAAATCAGGAAGTAAGAGTTTTTTTTTTTTTTTTTTAAAGGTTTAAAACAAGTAAATATGATATGGTTTCCTATCTTTTCTGTTTACTAATGCTAGCAGCATAAAAATGAAAAATGTTGATGAGAAAGTGAAGTTCCATTTCAAGTTCGTAGTTTGCATTATATGAACATACTGTATGATAACATTAATCTCCTTACAAAACACATGGCCTCTCAGACCCTTTAATAAGTTATCACCAACAAGCAGCACTGGTAGTAGTGATCATTTATTTAAATTTGAGGTTTGCGCTAGGAAACATTGCAACATTTCATTTAATAAGAAAATGAAAAGGTGATATTACTGACAGATGTCCTTTAATCTATGGTGACTTTCCGGAAATGAAAGTAACATCTCCACCAGGCCTTAACAGAAAACCAGCTAACCATCAGAGTTCTATCTGCACTGGATAATCAGTTTCATCTCGGCAATAACTGTTTGCTGAGAGCAGTATCATTTCTGCTGCAAGAAAATGAACTTTTTTTTTTCCACCTAGAAATCTTCACTCTACATCTTATTGCTGTGCATCAGGCTACCAGCTAGGAAATGAAAGCAATACATTTCCATAAACTCTCAACAGAATATTTCTGCTGCCTATTTAAAGTACTGTCCTTGTCATGAAACCTTCTGCTATTTCAGTGTAATTATTACTAATTTAATTATGATTATCTAGACCATGAAAAAGGATTAGTCTCTATTCTAAAACATTATGTAGTTTCCCAAGTCATCCTCCATGACAGCAGAACTGTGGAAATGGCCCACCTATAAAAGCAACTACTGGAAAGCCTCTGTATTTCCTGTTTAATGTAACAGAGCCATAATCCTGGAAGAGTCCAGTGAATGATTGGGTTTGACTGTATTTCTTTCTTCTCCTTTTTAAATTTTTTTTTACTTGATTGGTGTGCAGTCCCTTGTATTTACTGAAATTATAGCATGTCACCTTCCCACACCCAGAGGATTTCATTCTTTGCGGTTTGCATATGTCTTAATGTTGTGGGTGGTGACCAGGGTGTCCTGAAAGATGTCATCTAGCTTTGTCAGGGTGAAGATGCAACAGGCCGGTCAAATAATAAACTTCACTTCAGTTCTTTAACAGTTAGGACATGCGGACAACAACATATTTTATAATGCTACAATGATATAACATATAACTACACTAGTTACAGTATAACTCCATTCAATAAACATAAAATAATTAAATGTGTTGTATGCCTCTAATGCCGCGTACACACGGTCGGACTTTTCGTCTACAAAAGTCCAACGGACGCTGACGGACTAAAGCTGGCTGGTAATCCGATCGTGTGTGGGCTTCTCCGGACTTTCAACGGACTTTTTTAGCCTCAAATCCGACGGACTTTAGATTTGAAGCATGCTTCAAATCTTTACGTCGTAAGTACGACGGACCCCGAAGTCCGCTCGTCTGTATGCTAGTCCGACGGACAAAAAAACGACGCATGCTCATAAGCAAAAACTAAACGGAAGCACTCGGTCTAGTAAAACTAGTGTTCGTATTGTAGGTAGCACATTCATCACGCTGCAAAATCTGTGATCGTTGAATGCAGCGCATTTTATTTCTTCTTTACGAAGGCTCTATAAAGAACGAAGGTGTTTTGCTGTTCATAATCAGAGTTCTCCCAAACTGATTTCTGGATTCTTTTTCTCTTTGATCTCATGAATGATATAGTATGCATTTTAAAAACAATGTTTCCATACTAATAATACTTTTTCCCCTTTTTTTTTTTTAGGTTTGTAAAGTTACCACAAAGAACCCATTATTCTGTTTTTTTTTTTTTTATAGTGATTATTTTTTAGTTTTTAGATAAAGTTAACCCAAAGCACCGTTTTTGGTTACGTAAATTTTTGGATTTTCAAGACTTACCACTTGAACATTATTGACATTAGTAATGTATTTTTGGTGTGTTTTTTTTCTAACTCAATGAGATTGTTGTCCCTTGTTAATTTAACATTGTGTGTAAAATCAATGATTTCAAAGAAAAAACATAAAAAGTCTTTTGCTAAACTCAAAAAATGATCCATTTATTCATGGTCAAAATAAAATAAAGAGGAAGTCAACGCTGGAAAAAGTCGGTGTACCAGAAAATTGGGATCTTGCGGAGTCCATATAAGAGGGAGCACAATCTGGTCCAAGAATCCCAGAGATCAACAGCACCAGCAGATGATCTAGATGTCCCCAGACTGTGGTCCTACAACAGCCTGCGTCTTCTGTCAGACCAGACTGAACCCAGGTCATCATTTTCTTCTCTTCCCTGCAGCCTTTCCTCCACGCTGCCCTGCAGCCTTCCCTGTAGCCTTCTTTTGAGGCTGTGGCTCTGGTGTTTCAGTTGTGGCAGGAGGAGGAGGAGGAGGAGGAGGAGGAGGAGGGGGGGCTGCCTCATGTAGTTGGGTGTTTTGTGTTAGCGTGCCCTGCAGCCCCTTATGGATTGTTTCCCCAAATAGGCGCTCACAAATGAGGCGCTGCTCCCTATTCATCTGAAGAAGCCTGCTGGCTAAGTAGCAGCCATAGGATTCTTCCGCTTCGGGGGGGCTCCTTAAAAAACGGGTGGCCTCTTGCATGAGGCGCAGGGATGCGTCCTGTGTGACCATCCCCTTCCTGGCCCTTTTTTTGGGAAGGTGGAGGGGAGGCACTTGGGATTCGGTCAGGCTCCTACTGGGCCCAGCCACCTCACTTGGCCCAGCCACCTCACTTGGCCCAGCCACCTCACTGGGAGCAGCCACCTCACTGGGAGCAGCCACCTCCTGCCTGACACTGGGCCCAGCCTCCTCCAGGATGATGGTGAATCCGGCCTCCTCCAGGCTGTCCATGGGCCTGGTCTCCTCCTGCCTGCCCCTTTCCCCACATTCCTCCTGGATGGACTCATCCTGTGTATAAAAAAAGGACAATAGTTTGAGTATATTTTTTTGGGTTCATCAATGACACACAGTTTGCTTCTCATGAATAGCAAATTCAATGTGAATACTTCTCTTTAATAAAAGAGTCTAATCAGACACCCTAATTATTTCAAGCAGGTGCCAAACATATTTAGCCACTACTGTCAATTGATATGTATACCCAATTTTGAGTGCCAAATTATTTTAGACAATTATAACATCCAGTTAACATCATTAATATTAGTACAGTAAATATTTGTTAAAATAATTTACCTGACTCCAGATGGTCATATCTGGTTCATCCAGGATGGAAGACCCAGCTTGCTCCTCATCAGCCTCTGCTGGGGTGGAGGGAAGGGTGGAGGGAAGGGTTGAAAGTGATGGCCTGGCTTCATTCTGGTCATCCAGAAAACGTAGTTGATTATAGTACCACAGCCTGGGTACATAAACATCATCTGCTGATGCTCCTGATCTCCTTGATTCCTGGATCTTCTTATGCTCCCTCTTATACATGTTCCTCAAGCCCCCAATTTTCTTGAGCAATGTCTCCATTGTTGCTTCCGGGATGGTCGCCTGGACAAAGGCCAGAAGTCTCTCCAGCGTTGACTTCCTCACATGCTTAGCATAATACTGAGGGTGTTTCACCTCCCACAAATTCCTCATCTCTCGATATTTGGAAATAAAAGATGTAAGGAACTCTGGATCCTTAAATAGGGGATTCATTATATCTGGAAAAGATGAAGTCACAAGACAAAAAACACTTTTATTATAGGTTTCGGCTAACCCCTCATCATCTTCTCCCTATGTAGGCCTCATCAATCTATCAAGCCATATAGACCGCTTGCTACAAAGTCATGACCATAAAACCCCAAAAAAATATATTTAAAATTACCTTCGTTTTGTAACGTCCTGGTCCACTATCACCTACGCACAGAACGTTCGTACGACACGTGCGCAAGGGCCCTCTTCATACACTACGCATGTGTGAAACTCCGCCTGCGTCGCCCGCCCCTGACGTTCGAAATTAACTCATGTTCTCCGCCCCCTAATTCGACGCACAGAACGTACGTACGACACGTGCGCAAGGGCCCTCTTTATACACTACGCATGTGTGAAACTCCGCCTGCGTCGCCCGCCCCTGACGTTCGAAATTAACTCATGTTCTCCGCCCCCTAATTCGACGCACAGAACGTACGTACGACACGTGCGCAAGGCCCCTCTTTATACACTACGCATGTGTGAAACTCCGCCTGCGTCACCCGCCCCTGACGTTCGATTTTAACTCATGTTCTCCGCCCATTTTTTGTTACGGCGCGTAGTGGAGTTAAAGAATGGCGGAGACACCTGAAATGTTGACGACCTCAGGTAGTGGAGACAGCCCGGAGGCTGGAACGTCTGCGAAATCTATGAGGCCTAGATTTAAGGCCTCTAATATGAGTTTTAAAGAGATGGTGGAGATGGTGGCCATTCTTCACAAAGACGACTATGATGGCAATTATGGGCCGTACGCACGGCCAAATTTGCGCAAGGCCAAAATCATGGCGAAGGTCGTGGAGACTTTGCAGGCATCTTTTGGGGTCCAGCGCTCCAAAGATCAACTGCGAAAAAGATGGTCTGACCTGAAACTCAGGGAGCCGGATCAATACCGACGTATCCGGAAAGTTCTTAAAAAAAGTAAGTACTTGTCGTGTTTTTCTCTTGTGTTTATTACCTTGTATACTGCTCCATGTGCTTTTCCTTCCTATCCGATTTTTTGTTCATCGTTTTAAACGATCTTTTAAGAAACCTCGTTACATATCTATAGATATATATCTATATATACATATACACATATATATATATACATATACATATATATATATACATATATATATACATACATATATATATATATATATATATATACATATATATATAACTATATATATAACTATATATATATATATATAACTATATATATATATATATATAACTATATATATATATAACTATATATATATATATAACTATAGAGAGAGATATATATATATATATATATATATATATATATATATATATATATATATATATATATATATATATATATATATATATATATATATATATATATATATATATATATATATATTGAGAGATAGATATAGAGATATAGAGAGAGAGAGAGAGAGATATAGAGAGAGAGAGAGAGAGAGAGAAATATATAGAGAGAGAGAGAAATATAGAGATAGGTAGATAGATAGATATAGAAATGTAAAACATTCTTTTTGAAGATTTGAAGTTATCTTAATTTTTTGGCTTTACATTTAGTTAGATATTTAGAGATTTTGTTCCAGATATAGAGAGAGATCAAAAGATTATTAACTATATTTTGAGATATTGATATCTATCTATCCGATATGTCTTTCTAATTTTAAATATTGAGGTAAAATAGGAACTCTACACAAACCACTTCATTACAAATGTTGGAAAATTACTATGTACTAAAATATCTGTGTGCTAATTAGATTATTAATTTTTTGTTTCACATAGGGGAAAAATCACTCAGCCAACAACCAGAAGACAGTCCACCCCAAGCAAAACATGATTGGGAAATAAGCCCAAGTCCCATTGAGGATGTGGAGGAAGGAGAGGTGGGCGACATGGGCACCCCACCAGGTGAGTGTCTGACACACCAGCTTACGGTAATCTATGCATGGCTGCCTTTTATTTTATGTAATTTTTCTACTCTATTTTAGGTGATCTGGTTATGCTTGAGTCAAGCAACAGCGCCACCCCCGAGGATGTTCATGAAGTATGCGACATGGGCACCCCACCAGGTCAGTGTTTGAGACACCAGCTTTATGGTAAGGTAAACTTATGTGTGCATATTTCTAAACATATTTTTTTTTTCATTCCACTTTAGGTCCAAGTGACTATTTCACCACAGACAGTGCCCAACGGCTAATTGCTCAAATCATGGCCTGGAATGGGGAGATCGATCAAATGCGGAATCGGCTGGATCGTATGCAGCAGGAAATGAAGGACATGATTGATGTTTTGGGTCGAATCTAAATGCCCTTTTTTAAACCCCAAAACATCAATCATGTCCTTCATTTCCTGTTTTGCTGACCCCATTCTGGGCCTTCTCTTTTTTTTTTTTGGCAGAACATAAATGGCTGTTTAACCTAATGTAAAAAAGGAGGGCTGTTTCTCGTAAATACCTCAAAAATCCACAAAAAAATAAAAATTGATTTTCAAAAAAACACAAAAAAAAAAAAAAAAAACTTGATTTTCAAAAACCAAAAAAAATAAAAAACTTGATTTTAAAAAACCAAAAAAAATAAAAAACTTGATTTTCAAAAACCAAAAAAAATAAAAAACTTGATTTTCAAAAACCAAAAAAAATAAAAAACTTGATTTTCAAAAACCAAAAAAAATAAAAAACTTGATTTTCAAAAACCAAAAAAAATAAAAAACTTGATTTTCAAAAACCAAAAAAAATAAAAAACTTGATTTTCAAAAACCAAAAAAAATAAAAAACTTGATTTTAAAAAACCAAAAAAAATAAAAAACTTGATTTTAAAAAACCAAAAAAAATAAAAAACTTGATTTTCAAAAACCAAAAAAAATAAAAAACTTGATTTTCAAAAACCAAAAAAAATAAAAAACTTGATTTTCAAAAACCAAAAAAAATAAAAAACTTGATTTTCAAAAACCAAAAAAAATAAAAAACTTGATTTTCAAAAACCAAAAAAAATAAAAAACTTGATTTTAAAAAACCAAAAAAAAAAAAAAACTTGATTTTAAAAAACCAAAAAAAATAAAAAACTTGATTTTAAAAAACCAAAAAAAATAAAAAACTTGATTTTAAAAAACCAAAAAAAATAAAAAACTTGATTTTAAAAAACCAAAAAAAATAAAAAACTTGATTTTAAAAAACCAAAAAAAATTAATATACAAACTTTATTAAAAAAAAATAATAAAAACAAAAATAACTTGATAAAAAAAAAAAAATAAACAAAAAAATTGCTTTAAAAAAAAAAAAAAAAAAAACAAAACTTGATTTTCCCAAAACAAAAAAAAAGCCTGTTTGTGAAAATCAAAAAGCCAAAAATATTTTTTTGTGGATTAGGTATAAATATTTAGATATAATTATATTTTGCTACATTATTAAGATATCATTCTATTTTTGTCTATGAACATTTTATACTAAATGCAGAACGGAATGCATAACAACCATTAATAAAAACATCTCCTTATAGGAATTAAATAAATGTGTGGTTTGTTATTTCAAGGCTCAGTATCATTTTAGTTATAATTGTAAAAAAGTTGTTTACAGTGGCAATGGAGCTTATTTAGACATTTAAAATTACAATACAGTTGGCACTACAACTGCTCGACCATAACCTAGGAGACAGCCCAAAAGAAAGGCAAGCAATAAATATAATGCAAGATTTCATCAATAATTTTTTTATTGTCAAAAATTATATATCCTGGCCCATTGCAATGGCCCCCCTACCCATAAAATAATTAACATATTGCTGTCTAACTTGACGGGCACTTTGGGGGGCCAAGCCAGTACGGACAGTATCCAGGCCTGTAAGGTTGGCTTCTATTTGTCCGGCCTCAGGCCCAACTGTGCCTATATAATTTGTAGAATGCTTATTTAAAAAGTTGTGCAGAATGCAGCACGATAAAACGATAAAATTAAGTTTGTATTCCGCCAAATTAATGGCTGTTTGAAACAGGCGGAACCGGCTGGCCAGAATTCCAAACGCATTCTCAACCACTCTTCTAGCTCTGGCCAGCCGGTAATTAAAAACCCTCCTCTCCGGGGTGAGGGTTCTTTGGGGGAATGGCCTCATGAGGTGCTTGCTGAGAGCGAAGGCTTCATCGGCAATGAAGACAAAGGGGAGTCCTTCCACGTTATCCTCATCAGGTGGCAATCCCAGGCCACCACTCTGGAGACGCTGGCAGAACTCCGTCTGGGCAAATACTCCTCCATCCGACATCCGGCCATTCTTCCCCACGTCCACATATAAAAAATCATAGTGTGCCGACACCACCGCCATTAAAACAATACTGTGGAACCCCTTATAATTAAAATAATATGACCCCGAATGGGGTGGTGGCACAATGTGGACATGTTTCCCATCTATAGCCCCTCCACAATTGGGAAAGTCCCAACGGCTGGCAAAATGGGATGCCACAGTCTGCCATTCCTGTGGCGTTGAAGGAAACTGGGAAATCAAACAAGAAAACCAAAATCAATTAATTTGGAAGCTAACATTGCAAGAAAATTAG
The DNA here is from genome assembly GCF_042186555.1 of Aquarana catesbeiana. Taxonomy (NCBI): domain Eukaryota; kingdom Metazoa; phylum Chordata; class Amphibia; order Anura; family Ranidae; genus Aquarana; species Aquarana catesbeiana. The sequence continues at coordinate 312,423,726 of NC_133326.1, read as the reverse complement.
ACAATTAAAAACATTATTCCCCAGCATCAGTATAACATTCAATAATTTAATTGTTCTGGAATAACTAATACGGAAAGGCACACTTATCAGATTGCTCACCCCCTCTGATGGAACATTGATTACATTTTAGGGGGTTGTGAAATCCCTAAAAAAATTACTTTTAGGACACGCAGGAATTTAGGGACTAAAAAGGCTACAAGACTGCAGTTGTCGCACTCTGCAGGTGCAGTTGCTAACCAGCTTACAGTAAATGAGGTAATGGAAAAAGGCATTCATGTTGCAAGGAGTACACAATCACATGCAAGGGCAATTAATGAAAACACTTTGAGGCTTGCATATGATTTGATGATGGAAATCAGCAGAGCTTCTGCTCATTTACTAAAGCACTGGAACAAATGCACTTGTAGAGTGCACATGCATTTTGCAAAGTGCAACATATATTTGCTTTAGACAAATCAACACCACAGAACATTCCAGCAAATTTTAACGAGGGTGGGGGTGGGGGGGTTGTGAAATCTAGATAATTGCTCATTAGCAGCACACTATTTGGAGTGAGTTTAGGTGGGGGGGGGTTGTGAAATCTAGATAATTGCTCATTAGCAGCACACTATTTGGAGTGAGTTTAGGTGGGGGGGGGGGGGGTGGGGGGGTTGTGAAATCTAGATAATTGCTCATTAGCAGCACACTATTTGGAGTGAGTTTAGGTGGTGGTGGGGGGGGGGGGGTTGTGAAATCTAGATAATTGCTCATTAGCAGCACACTAAATACACTCAAACAAAATACATTCCAAATGAGTAGACTAGGTGGATATGTTCCCATCACTTCATGCTGGGAAGGTTATTGAAGGAAAATATACATGCATGACAAAAAATAACAGTAAAAAATTCCAGCATGTGTGAGGATAAAAAGGGGACATTCACACTATATTGCAATGATGGTAAGTAGTGTTTGAAGCAAGAAATACATCACATTATCAAAGATTACATAAAAGAACATGTGATGCTAATAAAAGAAAAATATCTTACCTTAATATAGTCCTTCTGCAGGACCTGTATGATGGCAGAACAGGTCTCTGGGATAATGATCCCCAGAGCCTGGGGGGAGATGCCTGTCGAGAACTTAAGGTCCTGCAGGCTTCTCCCTGTGGCCAAATACCGCAAGGTAGCGACCAGCCTCTGCTCCGGAGTGATGGCTTGCCTCATGCAGGTATCCTGCCTGCTGATATAGGGGGTCAGCAAAGCCAACAAACGGTCAAAAACGGGGTCCGTCATCCGGAGAAAGTTCCTGAAATCCTCAGGATTATTCTCACGGATCTCACGGAGCAAAGGCATGTGACAGAACTGGTCACGCTGAAGCAACCAATTCTTGGTCCATGAACTCCTCCTCGCCCTGTTCATGGACTGGTCTTGGGCTGAAGAATAAACTACAGCACCAAGCACATACAATGCACGAGCTCTACGACGAGTACGTACAGGTAACATGGCTTCAAAACGGTCGGCTGGTCAGAACGCACTAAACAGAACGCACTGAAGAACAGCAAGGCCTGTGAAGAACGACCTGAAAATCAGGAACGAGCGGCCAATAAAACAAAGATTTCTCAATGCCAACTGACCAAACGCACTGAAAAGCAGATACAAACCTCACAAGCACAGACTGAACAACAGTTAAAACGAACTGAAAAATACGAGTCTCACAAGCGCGAATCGTCTCTCACCAAACTTCTACTAACACGAGATAAACACGAGATTAGCAGAAGGAGCCCAAAGGGTGTCGTACGGGCTATTGAACTTCCGTTTTATAGTCTCGTCGGACTTGGTGTACGTCACCGCGTACTAGGCTGTCGTACTTTTGTGTGGTCGTGTGTGCGCAAGTCCGTTCGTAAGAAAGTCTGCCGCAAGTCCGCCGAAGGTACGTCGGAAGTCTGTCGGACAGGCTGTCGGACTTTTGTAGACGAAAAGTCCGACCGTGTGTACGCGGCATAAGAGTAATAATGATCCATACTAAATCTAAATTTTAAAGTGTATACCTTGTACCAAATTTCCTTTTACTTCCTGTCCCAGAAAGCCGTCTGGAAGTTAGAGACAATCTCCCAGAGTGCGTTGAATTCCCCTCTAAAGCCTAGTACACGCTGACAGGTTTTTTTTGCACAACCCAGTGTGTTGTATGATAAAAACTGACAGCTAAGGGCGGAGCTTACTGTACTAACAATCCAATGTTAGTACATCGATCTCCCCTGCTGAGCTATTGTGTTCTGACAGAACAGTCCAGTCGGAGTTTCCACCCATTGTCTTAGAGCCCTGATCGGGGGCCGGTCGGCTGCTGGTTTTCCAGCATGCTCAGCCAACAGAAGCCAGCTGTTGGATCGGCTGCTATACATATGGGCCAAATGTCAGCTGGTTTTTATTGAACCGGCCGATGTCGCCTGGCATGCGGCCCGTGTGTACTAGGCTTTAGACTGTGATCCCTTGAAGGAATAAGTGTCCCCACTGGAATATTTCCTTTTGTTCTGGGGACAACTTTCTTTTTCAGTGGCAAAGGTCATTAGTACCAATGAGGAAATGGAGGGAGAGAAGAGATGCCAAAAAATGAGATAGAAGGTGGTCTAACCCTTCCCCATGCCATCCAACCATCCAATACTACAAAAAGAAATAACAAGGTTTGCCTAAAAATACACATTAAACAGTTCAAAGCAATCATTCCAATGTGGATTTCAGACCCAACAGATGATTTTCTCTTAGTGTGCCTGTTAATGCGGAACTCCACCCAAAAGGATAAGTTCCACTCTAAGTACTCCTCCCCTCCTCCCCCGCTACATTTGGCATGCAATGTTTTCTTGGGGGGGGTACCTAGTTTTAACAGGTACCTTCTCCCACACACAGCGAAGGTTCTCCTCCTCCCATCCCTCCCTGCAGTCTTCTGGGGCACATCACAGGTCCAAGAAGACTGCTGGACCATTCAGGAGTCACAGTGCGATTCTCGCATGCAAATTGGGCAAGCGGCTGTGAAGCTGCAAGCTGTCACTGCCGGATGCCCACAGTTGAGATTCCAGGGCCAGGGAGAGAAGGGATGGCTTGGGTGTGCACATGGCTGGATCCTGGGACAGGTAAGTGTGTTTATTGTCAGCAGCTACTGTTTTTGTAGCTGCTGACTTTTAATAAACACAAAAACGACTGGAGTTCCACTTTAACTTCCCACACCAGTGCTCGCATCCTACTCTCAACTAGGTGAAATTGTTACTCACCTCGATCTAAGTTGTATTACGTTTGTCTATATATTACATCAGCAAACTAATAATAAATAAAAACCTCACCAAAGGGATCACACATTCACAAGTACTATATAGCCAGCATAAAAACTCAGATCAAATCATCTGTCACAGAGACCAATATATTACATAAAATCCACTGATTGATGTGTTTCATTAGTTGAGGACTTTGTCAAGAGCTAGGGCGATGTCGTCGTAGTATACCTTTACAGCTATTAGGTTATATAAACCAATACTGCTCCCAAACTGCTGGGAATATTGTAACAGTGTAATATAACCTTTTTTAAAATGATGGGAAAAATGTGTGGCTAATAGCTATACAGAAGCAACAACTCAGTTAATGCCATGGTTGTGACAGAGAAAAGAGGCAAAGTGGGCAACTATACATACAAGTATTCTGTGAGTTCCTGATGACCTGACTTTGGCCAGGAGGTACTATAGAAAGAGGGCACTCAGCACAGACCAGTGATAATGGCCATGCAAACAGGGCCCCCTGTTTTCTTGTATAGAGCACCCGTGCAAACTGTTATGTGATCAGGACTGTCTTCTTGCTTTGAAAAACCCACTGGAAAATGGTCATATATTTTTATATTGGGGGTTGCCTACAGAAAAATAAATAAATTATAGGGTTATTTTACATTGCAAATATTGACTTTATTTACAAAACCAATTTATTTAAATTCATATTCTTAATAAAAACAGTTGCTTCTGGTCCAAAAGATTTAATTTATGCCATTAAGGTAGAACTATGCTCCGATGTTAAAAGCAGATACTTTGTGTGAATTGCCCAGTCCATTAAGACAAGCTTGTTTGTTTTGTAAAGGCCCATTGTAACATTTGTACCTGCTGATCCTGCTAGTAGATCCCTTCATATCCAACTTCTTTTTGTAGCCCACTGTAACATAGGCTTGTAACTGCTGATCCTGCCAGTAGAACCCTCCATGTCCAACTTCTTTTCGTAGCCCACTGTAACATAGGCTTATAACTGCTGATCCTGTCAGTAGAACCCTTCATGTCCAACTTCTTTTAGTAGCCCACTGTAACATAGGCTTGTAACTGCTGATCCCACCAGTAGTGCCCTTCATGTTCAACTTCTTTTCGTAGCCCACTGTACCATAGGCTTGTAACTGCTGATCCCACCAGTAGTACCCTCCATGTCCAACTTCTTTTCGTAGCCCACTGTAATATAGGCTTGTAACTGCTGATCCCACCAGTAGTATCCTTCATGTTTTCATAGCCCACTGTAACATAGGCTTGTAACTGCTGATCCCACCAGTAGTACCCTCCATGTTCAACTTCTTTTCATAGGATGTCAATGTTCTTATTCCCTCCTTCACTGTGCCATTGGGCTGGCTAAGAACAACTATTCAGTGTGAAAGTTAAGGTAAATAAGAAAAGCATTCATAAAATAGATGGTTTACCTTCCCTGTGGGTAGTAATCATTCTAAATGGAAAAAACAGTAGGGTTGAGGTGGACTTTAAGAGCCCATAACCTTGAGTCTTTAAAAAAAAAAAAAAAAACTTAATGTAATTTGCTGTGTAGTAAAAATGTAAAACTACTAAAAAAAGTTATTTCCTCATGAAACCTATCAAGGGGAAGAATAATGTATATCACTAATCAACCAAGTGCACACCTCTGCGTTTTGCGTTTTGCGTTTTATGTGCATTATAGTAATGCATAATAAACATGTGTTACAAAAACAAATTTGATAGAATTACCTAAGCTGCCTGCGCCATTATAATGGAAACTGTCAGAAGTAGCATGCGCCACATAGATCAGAGCAGATAAAGCTGTTTCAGGTCTATCTGCGCCACCTCTATTTCAAAGCAAAATAGAAACTAGTGCAGACCTGCACTGGATTAACAAAGGAAAGACGGCAGTTTTCCATATAGAAAACTGCCACAGATACCTGCCAGTTGTATAGGGTGCTGTCAGTAGAAAACACCCATCCCTCCCTCTGCCTGTGCAGTTATTGCACCACACAGGCTGAGCCTGCAGGATTGAAAACCCTCCTCCATAATGAAAATGGCGACAGTTGATGCGGCAGCTGGTGTAAAATCAGCCATGCTTCCACAACTCTATACACTGAAAAACAGGAAGCATATTCCCTCATGATTTCACAAGGGAAAAGTATCCTCATAGGTTAACAAAAAAGAAATGCACAACGCATGTAAAAGACACAAAAACTAACATTTAAAAATCGCAAGCAGAGTTTCATGATAGTGGATTTGAAGAGAGGTGAACAGGGCTAAACTGAAACTTTTTCAAGAAAATCAGCTTGCTTAGGAAAAATTAGATCTCATCTGTGTATATCATCAGAAGCTGCAAGGTGCTGATTGCTGGTCCTTGATGTGACGGAGCGGAGAACAGTAATTTACTCTGCTTCTCACACTCCTGAGAAATATATGTCTACTGCTGCCTAAGCTCTGTGAAGCGACACATTAAACATTGCACCTCCTCAATCCTTCACAAGTCGTTGCTGTTTCTGCACAAGACATTTGTTTGTTTCGGTGATGAAATAAGATCGCTTTGTGTAGAGCTCTGGCCAGCAGCCAGTGTACCACACATCTTCATTATGTAAAAACCTGGCCGGGCACAGGACCACCATTTATAATAGGTACTATGGGCCTGATTGAGCAATGAATTTTTCGTTTGGTGGAAGATCTGTAAGTACTCCCGTTTTAATTTGGCCATGCTGAGAATATCGGTGTCCTTAGAAAGGATGCATTGCACCTATTTTTACATTTATCACCAAGGGTTTTTTCTCTGCTGTAATAGTCTGAGATATTCTTTTTAACAAAGTGCTTTTGTTTGGTGAATTAAATTACCAATTATTTATTGTATGTCATGAGGTGCTGGCCACACTCTGACTTATGCTGGTGAGTCTCGCTCTTGCTGCATTTATACTAGCACTATTTTGACCCTATCACCCGCTTAATAAATTGCTTGTAAAAGCACCGTAAAATGCTTACTTGCAGCATTTCTCCTTTCCATAAACCAGGGATGTCGAACTCCATTTCATCACAGGCCATGTCAGCAGTATGGTTGCCCTCAAAGGGTCAGTTGTATCTAGGATGTAAAGAGTGCAGGGTTCAGGAGTGAGTTATGTACAGAGTGTGGCATTCAGGTGTACAGAGTGCAGGGTTCAGGAGTGCGATACAGAGTACGGCATTCAGGATTACAATACGTACAGAGTACAAAGTTCAGCAGTGCGTTACATACGGAGTGCAGGGTTCAGAGATGTGTTATGTTTAGCGTGCAGAGTTCAGGGGTATGCTATGTACAGAGTGCAGAGTTCAGGATCACACTATATACAATGTGCAGAGTTCAGGGGTGCATAATATACAGGGTGCAGGGTTCAGGAGTGCGTATTGTGCAGCTTTCAGGGTTGTGCTGTGTACAAAGTGCAGGGTTTAGGAGTGCGTTACATACAGAGTGCAGGGTTCAGAGGTGTGTTATGTATAGCGTGCAGAGTTCAGGGGTATGCTATGTACAGAGTGCAGAGTTCAGGATCACACTATATACAGTGTGCAGAGTTCAGGGGTGCATAATATACAGGGTGCAGGGTTCAGGAGTGCGTATTGTGCAGCTTTCAGGGTTGTGCTGTGTACAAAGTGCAGTATTTAGGAGTGCGTTACATACAGAGTGCAGGGTTCAGAGGTGTGTTGTGTACAGTGTGCAGAGTTCAGGGGTATGCTATGTACAGAGTGCAGAGTTCAGGATCACACTATATACAGTGTGCAGAGTTCAGGGGTGCATAATATACAGGGTGCAGGGTTCAGGAGTGCGTATTGTGCAGAGTTCAGGGTTGTGCTGTGTACAAAGTGCAGGGTTTAGGAGTGCGCTCTGCCCCCCAAGCTTTCTCACATCTTTCTCCTACCTGGCCCAGCTCTGCACAGTACCTCTCTGTGTAGGTGGCTCTGCCTCTACTTACAGGGAGATCATTCTGAGAGAAAGTGAGAGAACTGTCCCTGCTGTACCCCACTGTAAGCAGGGATCAGTTGGTTCCAGGAGCCACTGGGAGCAAAGTTATCCCTTGTAAACACAGAAGTTTTCTGTGTTTAAAAGCGACAGCGGAGTGCAGGAGCAGAGGTTGAGAGCCGGAGGTGGTGGAATGGAGTTCCTCTCCGTTACGGCTGCAAAACTTTGTGAGGGCCACATGACAAGACCTGGCGGTCCTTGTGTTTGACATATGTGCCCATAAACCATTTTTTATATACTTGCAATGTGCCTTTTAACTTGATAGGAATATTAACCACTCCAGAAGGAGTCAATTCTATAGCCACAACCACAACTCCCCCTCCCTCCTTTCACGTCTTAGTCCTCGCCTCTTCTGGGAGTGGTTAATTACTATGTGCTGGCCAAGCTTCTCTGCCCCTCCCTTCAGCTCCATACATAACCTTTTATATAGCAGTCAGGGGTGACCACTCTAAGTCTGCTGGGGCTTCTGACATCACATCCAAATTGGTGCTGCCCAGCAGCAGTCTCAGAGCTTTTAGGTGTCTATACATGGGAGGCTAAATAACATAAATGCATATAAACTTATGGAACTATTGTTGTTAAAAGAAATGGTCTGGCAGCAGGGTCTCTTTAAATCCCAAATGCAGCCAAAACTTACTTTGCATGTCATGTTTTATTGTGGTCTGTACCTCTACTGGAGAGATCCTCTTGTCCAGGACATGACCTGATGGGAAATCTCTCCAAGGGCAAGAAGCACATTTTTTTTTCAGAAGGGGTAGAATTTCTGGATTTTTTGGATTTTGATGTCTGCACCGTATATTTCTTGTATGTGTATTTGGGACTGGAATTAAGCATATATACAAAATACATTTTGAAAAAAATGGCTGGAATGAGGCTTTACAATTAATGTTATAAATGTCTAACATTTTTTTTTCATCTACGTTTGGAAGTATTTGGCCCAGCATGTGTGGTCCTTTTTCACTATATTTGAAAATTAGCAATAATTACAGGGTGACAAGGCAACGGCAGTCTCTAATACATATGGGTCTCTCTCCACAGTTTTCCAATTAGCGCTGCATAATATATTAGTACTTTATAAATAAAATAATATATTGGTAAAATGGCTCCTTTTATTTGCTAATTCCACCCCTGTAGGAGACGCTGTATATGAAACACTGTAAACTGTTTAATCATTTATGTTTTGTTTTTGCTTTGTGGCTTCTAGAAATAGACTGTTTAAATGAATCTGGCAGCTGGATGGCTCACAAGTATGCAAATGTATATACATGCAGTATAGTTTCAGCGATACAGCCGATGATCAAATGCTTAGTCAGTTACACAGCAAAGCTACAGTGGTCCGTGCAGCTTCTATATGGCAGTCTGTGGCCATTGCCAAGCATTACAGCAGCAGCCGAGCACAGACTGGAAAATGTTACTCACACTCTATTGCGGGTTGTAATAACACTGGCCAAGTTCATACACATATAGATTATTGAAACAATGTGAGGCCTTGCTGAAATAAGTTTTAAATCTGGTGAAAAGGTTTAGTATGTTTTATTGTGAGCTTTCAATGGTGCTGATGTTAGGTGTTTGTAATATAAAAAGCTTTACTCTACAAGCATGGCAAACATTTTTTATAGATTGCATTTATGATAACAATCCATCTGTACAATTCCAAGCACCATGTGAGCCAATGAGGGAATTGCTGTTGCTTTCTAGAAAACAAATGTCGCACTACCCTTGTAGGTGCTGCTTGTAAATGGTGGGTTCTCCTATCATTTCCAGGGATGACTCTGACTAGACCCAACAACATACTGCCACACTGATTTCCATAAATATGCTTTATTTAAAGCAGAAATAAGCTGTGAGGAAATGAGGGGGTTAACAGGATTGACAAAAATAAATGCAGCAGTTCCGTTCAATAACACAGCAAGGTGAATAGGGATGAATAGGGATGGTGTCTGCTTTTTACTGCCAGTGAAAGGACTTGCCTGAAATGTTCTATGTGAGTGGAGAACAACACTGAGAGTAGCAATAAACAACAACCAATGCAACAAAATCTCTGATATGTAGAGGGAAGGGATGCAGCTATCTATTAGAGCCTAACTACAGTCAAACAGACCCTAGTTAACTACTGGCCAGGGGGTAAATCTGGACAAGGTTTGCCAGCAGGGGGTTCCTTGAGTGTAACACTGCAGGACTCAATCGTCAAAAGAAGATATTTGTAATCCACAGGGTAAAGTAGTTGTATAGCAAACCAAAACATAGTAAATGTGGATCTGATGCCTGCTATAGATTAATACAAAGATATTTATTAATTTCAGAAGAAAAAAAAAAAAATATATATATAATATGCAAGTATAGGCGCAATAAACTGGAGAAAACAACAAAAAAACCCTAACCCACAAACTAATATATGGAAAAAAAAATCATGTATATACCTGAATAAAAACATTAAAATATCTCGGAATATAAGAATACATTCAAAGACAGGTGCAAAAGAGAGCCAAATAAATGGGTAAATGTTAACATGTTAAAATCATATGTATATGGGAAAAAGTCCAGAAATCCAAGACCAGGACAGTGGGTCCACATATAGGACAGCCTTCAGTGGGAACTGAAACCGGGTTCCTAGGTCCTGAGGAGAAGCACAAAGAAAGAGAGGCGCCTCTAAGTGTAGACGTAAGAAACAATTTATTCATAATCTTGTGTCAGTTACACTCTCATTTAGTCATCGAGAAGGCATGTAAAAAAGTAGAATATCCATCATGAAAATATCAGATCGGTCACAGAACTCCTGCCTGTCTGCTGGGTGCTCTGCCTGTGTGTGGAGGGACACCGCTAGGATGTAGTGCCGGCCGCGGTGACAGCGAGGGACCAGAATGAGGCTTGGAGCGCAGATGGATAGCGGACGAGGAGGAATGACGTCACTGGCAGGCGACACGTTTCCTGGGCGTACGGGCTGCAATGACGTGACAGCCGCGCCCCTTCGTCAAGCTATAGATGGATAGGGGCCCTAAGAATCCAGTCTAGGAGGTGTGGCTAATGGCAGAAAACATTGTGATAGGACTTATCAGAAGTATATTACGATACATGGGAAAAAAAGGGCAAACTGGAGCCCGTATGCCCAGGAAACGCGTTGCTTGCCAGTGACGTCATTCCTCCTCGCCCGCTATCCATCTGCGCTCCAAGCCTCGTTCTGGTCCCTCGCTGTCACCACGGTGCATAACATCCCAGCGGTGTCCCTCCACACGCAGGCAGAGCACCCAGCAGACAGGAAGGAGTTCTGTGACCGATTGATGGTATTTTCATGATGGATATTCTACTTTTCCATGCCTTCTCGATGACTTCCTAAATGTGAGTGTAACTGACACAAGATTATGAATAAATTGTTTCTGATGTCTACACCTAGAGGCGCCTCTCTTTCTTTATATATATATATATATATATATATATATATATATATATATATATAAAATTATAATTCTATACATTTCCAGTGCTAAAAAAAATAATTATTCCCCATGATGTTGGCTCGCCCTCCCTCCCAACCTATATCCCACCATGCCCTGAGGAAGCCCCATAAAGTAGGCGGGGCGAAACATGCAGGCGTCAGGGGACATCCCCCAGAGCATGGATCCATTCGTTGATCATCTGGAGTGCACACCAATGCACGCTGGAGATATACCAAGTTAGCCATGGCTATGCCTTAGCCACTGCATTACTGATGGACAGCGACTTCTCCTTTTGAATGTACAGTAATCTGGAGGAATTATGGATATGGTCTGCCAATGGTGAGAAATTGTATGCTATCCATCATGTTGCTCTGTCTACTAACCATTAGCAGTATTAGTCACATCAGCCGCATACTGGAACTTTACACAGAGCCAGCACCTATATGCAGACAGGACCTACTGCAATTAGGGACATGATACACATGATTACCAGCAGATAAGCATAGATTTCACCAAGGACCATGATACAGTGTCAGCCCCAAAGGACTGTAGACTGAGCCCACTCTTGACTATAAATATATCAGCTGTATTACTTGTGGAGCAATCACTTTCAAATACACTACAAGCTTTTACATTGTATATTTCCAAGAGACTTTTATCCATCATTAGTCCCAGCAAAGTGTCCTTTTCCACATAGGCTCTGAGGGTTTTTTAGAGGAGGGAGTTATAGAAGGGCTAGATGGGGGGGGGGAGCTTCTTAAGTTTTTTTGTTTTTTGCACTGGAAATATTTATGTGTGTTTTTTTTTAAATTTAATACAATTTTTGCATTAGCCTATAGCAGGTGTCAGATCCGTATTTACTTTGTTTTGGTTTGCAACTGAGCTTTGGAGACACCTCCCCAAACCAATTTGGGTTCAAGCATGCAATTTTTATTTAGGGATTCACTGGCATATACACAAGGAGTTATATAGCACAAACTACTCTTCGCAAAGTGTCCCAAGCAAATGAGAGTGAAAAAATGTATAAGTCTGCTTTAGAAAGCTGTGCTATTGACAGTAGCGTCCCCAGACAGGTGTAGACAAAGTTCAACACATATAAGGATGACAAAAGCTGCCTCCTGATATCCTGCTTCAAAGAAGAGGAAAGTATGGCCGCACACTGTCACCGGGCTGGATTCAAAACTCTTTATTTCTCCAAAGTCAGAAACATACTGTGACAGCACAAGCAGCCTGTTGACACTTAATTAGGTGAAACGTGTTAACAGTCTGCTTGTCCTGTCAAGGTCCTCCTCAAACTGACAATTCTGCTGTCTGCTGTGCCTCCTGTGCTCATTTCTCCAGAGTTGTGTCTCACTAATACAGGAGGTGTGTTACTGGGCAAATAACCAGGTGAAAAAAGAGGGAAAAAAGAAAAACTCATGCAGTGACCACATTGAATGGTTGGTAGGCTGCAATATATAATACATGGTTGGTTTTTGTGTTTAATATTGCTTTCAGTATGGAGATTGGGGTCTGGCTAGCAATGCTGTGCTTAGGAGATAAGCCAAGATGGCACAAATGCAGGATGTTTGCCATACATAGGGAAGGGAGCATGTCATACAAGGCCCCATTCACACCTGAGTGATTTTCTGCTTGAAGCTTGTAGCTCAAAAACGCTCAACAAGCCAAATTCTATTCATTTCAATGGCCCCCCCGTTCATATCTGAGTGGTCTGTCGCCTGAAGCAAAACGCCTGGCAAATTACAAGCGTTTTTGGCCCCATAGACTTCAATGAAAATGCGTTTTCTGCTCAAATAGCAGCTCTTCACCCCTAATTTTCTCTCCCTTTTCTCCCCCTAGTGCTTTCAATTGGCTAAACGAAAATGCCTGAAGCTGTAAAACACTTGCAATACGCTTGTAAAACGGTTTAAAAAAGTTTATAAAAAGCTTAAAAAAAAAAACGCCCGAAAGACGCCAGTAAATCGATACTCTCAGGTGTGAATGGAACCTATGAGCACATGGGGTTAGGTAAAGAGACAAAACTGCAGAGACTACCTGCTTTTAGGCTTGTTTTGTGTGATTTCAGACAGCGATTTCTGTGTGTAAATTTCAACTTGCACAATTGTCTTCTGAAAGCAGGCTTTTTACATCAAAGAGGTAAATGTTGATTCTGGAAAACACGAAAAGGAATCTAGATCTCCACCTGTTGGCTCAAAGGAGAATAAAATTAATAAACAACATTTCATATTTACCTGAAAAAAATATTCTAGAATGGTCACAATACATATGTTAGTTGCTACTATACTACTACAATATCTTTCCTTTAGAAAAAACGATTTTAAAAAGTTGAGAAAACACATTTTCATGGTTTTACTGTTGAACTGGTAAAGTTGCTTGAGACACACCCAGCAACTCCCTTTAGAAATATAGATTGAGTCGCCTTTATGCCTCATATTTATGGTGTGTAAATGTATAAAACAGCACTGAATCAATGTGTTTTTTAGTGCCTCTGTGCAAATCTGGAATTGCACAGATGTATGGTTTTTGGATCCTCGCTCCTGTATACAAAATATCCTTGGCGTCTTTATTAAAGTTCTAGGTTTCCAGACAAAAACTGAAATGCAGCTGCCCCATGTGTTTTTATCTAATCAGACTTTGACACACTGGACCTTACATTTTAGCACATATTTTAGAATGCACGTACGTTCGTGGATAGCAAGGCTTTTAGCATAAAGCAGTCTTGTTAAGTATGTTATATTCATTCCATTCATGAATGCCCAGAGGACATTAAGACATTTCAGAATCCTTATTTCTGCCCAAGAAACTGCAAGTGGACTGTAAAGTAGTCAAAAACAACTCTGTCGCTGAAACAGATATATATTGTATATAGTGCCCTGTGCAAAAAAGACATATAAATCTGAACTCCGAACTTAAAGAAGTTTTTTTTTTTTTCAAATATAAATTTTTATTGAGTGCACACCGAGGGAGAAAGCCCATCATTACAACATTGATGTGATTATCATTAAATGTTAAGTACAATGAGTTTGGTAGCTTTACATATGTCTGATCAACTTCTTGTTAGACTGTCACGTACATGAGAGCGGATGACATTGAAGCGTATGCTGTATGCTCATATCAGACAACTGAAAAGGGATTTCAGACAGTGACGGGATCCTCCCCGTGTTTTTTATCTTAAAAAAAAACCATTAGGATAATAGACAGTAGAACAGTGAGTGAAGTGGAAAGGGGGAAGGGAAGAAAATGAAAGAAAGAAAGAGTGAAGAAGATCGTTTCCATTCCAGGATAGCATGGTATTATGTCCCTAAGAGGGTTGTCCCCTCATCGGAGTAGATAAAGAGATTCCATAGACTCCAGGTCTTTGTGTATCTCTCGTGTTTGTGTTGCTCAGTGAGGATCAAATCCTCCATTTTTTTTTTTTTTTTATATCTTCCACTTTTCTCAGCCAACACCCAGTAGTCGGTGGGCACTGTTGTTTCCAGTAAAGGGGTATACATGCCTTAGCTGTGTTTAATAAATGCCGTATTAATGATTTTTTGTAGGATTTGATTGGGATCCTTGACAAATGTAGTAGGAAGAAAGACGCATCTTCTGGAATTTTATATCCTGTGAATTTCTGTGTTATACGACGTACATCGTCCCAGAAGTTCCGTAATTTTGGACAGGACCAAAAAATGTGCATCAGTGAGCCCTCGTCCTGTCCGCATCGCCAGCAGCGATCTGAGATAGTCGGGAAGCATTTGTGTAGCCTAGTGGGTGTGAGATACCATCTTGAGAAGATTTTACAATTTTAGTGCACAGGGATGATTTGATGACAAACGTGATGATGCATTGTTTTTGTGTCTCAGAGAATTTCCTATCAAGGTCAGCCTCCCATCTCTCTAAACATGTGAGGTGAGGTTTAGGGGGTGAGTTCAACAGGGAGTACATTCTGGAGAGTGTTTTGAGAGGTCGGCCCGGATTCCGAGCAGTAGTCCTCAAATGTCGTCAGTGGGCGAGAGAAGGCTTGCGGCTCAGGGATGGAATGTAGAAAGTGATGTAGTTGCGCTGCCTTCCAGAAGGGAAGGCGGTAGTTGCAAAATGTCTTTGCTTGGACTTTTTTTTCCAGTAACTTAGTTGATTTGATGGGGTCTTCGAATTAATTTTCACCAAGCACTTTATCTGCATGGAGTTGGAGTTTGTATGTTCTGTTATGTTGTAACCCCCAAATTTTCCTTACTAGGGACTGCTGAATAGAATTGAGTTAAGAAGATTATTTAATCTGCCGAATTCAATATTGGATAAGTGGTTAACTAGATGAGGCACCTGAGGATAAACTGTGGGGAAGGGTTCCATATTGGGAGACCAGCCATAGTCAGATGGCAGCCAGGGTATTACCCCATTGTTGCCAAACTAGCTGCTTACAAGGCTTGTGCTTATAGTCACACTGGTAGAAAAAACATTGAAGGTCCACTCATTTCTGTACTATTTACATTGTGTTCAATCAAGCCCTGATGAAAAGGGGCCCCCAAAATGTGTTGGATACTTTTTGGACTGTCCCCCTGACTTTTATTGAAATAAACTTGTATCTGGACTTCTTAGCAGTGGTGTGGTGCTTTAGTTTGTTACATTACACTACAAGATAGTAACCCAGGCAGCAGCAGTTTAGAGCCAAGAGTAGAGGGTGCAGTTGAGGTATACGAGCAGTCCCTGTATGGGTCTCCTATTCGATCTCCTTGGCATTGCTAAGAGACAGGAGGTAGATGCATTGATAGCTCTGTCTGAGTAGCTGTTTCCAGTTCCATGGCTTGTGGTAATTAGCAAAAAGTAGCAGGGATTCATGAGATTCATGAGATCCATCCAGGGACTGCTCTGGGTCACAGGCTAGGATTTAGGTAAACATGTCAGCTTTTAGTTATTGAAAATAGCATGTGTGCAGACCCGAAAGTCTTTTTTAAATCTTGATATCCTATTCCATTTCCATAACTAGTAATTTTGCATGCCTTTTATACATTAAAAGCATTAAAAAAATGCTAACCATGACATGCCAATCACATTTTCGCTTTGCCTAGCAACTTAATTCTGCTCTTGCTCCAAACATCTTGATAGGTAGATCTCGGCTCATGGTAATAGCTTTTTTACCACTTCATCTCCGGAAGGTTTACCCCCTTCCTGACCAGGCCATTTTTTGGGACACTGCACTGCGTTATTTTAACTGACAATTGCGCGATCATGCAATGCTGTACCTAAATAAAATTGATGTCCTTTTTTTCCCACAAATAGAGATTTTTTTTTTGGTGGTATTTGATTAACTCTGCGGTTTAAATTTTTTGCACTTTATATTATATATTTTATATATATATATATATATATATATATATATATATATATATATATATATATATATATATATATATATATATATATATATATATATATATATGAAGACTGATTTTGAAAAAAATATATATTTTACTTTCTGCTATAAAACATACTCAATAAAAAAAATGGAAAAAAAATCAAATTTCTTCATCAATTTAGGCCAATATGTATTCTGCTACACGTTTTTGGTAAAAAAAAAAAAAAATAAATAATACGTGTATATTGATTGGTTTGCACAAAAGTTATAGCGTCTACAAACTATGGGATATATATATTTTTTTAAATACTAGTAATGGCAGTGATCAGCGACTTATAGCAGGACTGCGTTATTGCAGCGGACAAATTGGACACCTAACTGACACTTTTTGGAGACAAGTGACACTAATACAGTGATCAGTGCTAAAATATATGCACTGTCACTGCACTAATGACACTGGCAGGGAAGGGGTTAACATCAGGGGCAATCAAAGGGTTAAATGTGTTCCCTGCGAATGCTTACTAACTGGTGGATGTGCTTTGACTGGAGAAGGTAAAGATCTACAGTCAGGTCCATAAATATTGGGACATCGACACAATTCTAATCTTTTTGGCTCTATACACCACCACAATGGATTTGAAATGAAACAAACAAGATGTGCTTTAACTGCAGACTTTCAGCTTTAATTTGAGGGTATTTACATCTAAATCAGGTGAACGGTGTAGGAATTACAACAGTTTGTATATGTGCCTCCCACTTTTTAAGGGTAGAAAAGTAATGGGACAATTGGCTGCTCAGCTGTTCCATGGCAAGGTGTGTGTTATTCCCTAATTATCCCATTTACAAGAAGCAGATAAAAGGTCCAGAGTTCTTTTCAAGTGTGCTATTTGCATTTGGAATCTGTTGCTGTCAACTCTCAATATGAGATCCAAAGAGCTGTCACTATCAGTGAAGAAAGC
This sequence comes from Aquarana catesbeiana, assembly GCF_042186555.1. Classification (NCBI taxonomy): domain Eukaryota; kingdom Metazoa; phylum Chordata; class Amphibia; order Anura; family Ranidae; genus Aquarana; species Aquarana catesbeiana. The sequence continues at coordinate 312,406,751 of NC_133326.1, read as the reverse complement.
CATCATTAGGCTGAAAAAACAAAACAAACCCATCAGAGAGATAGCAAAAACATTAGGTGTGGCCAAATCAACTGTTTGGAACATCCTTAAAAAGAAAGAACACACCAGTGAGCTCAGCAAATCCAAAAGACCTGGAAGACCATGGAAAACAACTGTGGTGGATGACCGAAGAATTCTTTCCCTGGTGAAGAAAACACCCTTCACAACAGTTGGCCAGATCAAGAACACTCTCCAGGAGGTAGGTGTATGTGTGTCAACAATCAAGAGAAGACTTCACCAGAGTGAATACAGAGGGTTCACCACAAGATGTAAACCATTGGTGAACCTCAAAAACAGGAAGGCTAGATTAGAGTTTGCCAAACAACATCTAAAAAAGCCTTCACAGTTCTGGAACAACATCCTATGGACAGATGAGACCAAGATCAGCTTGTACCAAAGTGATGGGAAGAGAAGAGTATGGAGAAGGAAAGGAACTGCTCATGATCCAAAGCATACCACCTCATCAATGAAGCATGGTGGTGGTAGTATCATGGCGTGGGCATGTATGGCTGCCAATGTGGAACTGGTTCGCTTGTATTTATTGATGATGTGACTGCTGACAAAAGCAGCAGGATGAATTCTGAAGTGTTTTGGGCAATATTATCTGCTCATATTCAGCAAAATGCTTCAGAACTCATTGGACAGAGCTTCACAGTGCAGATGGACAATGACCCGAAGCATACGGCAAAAGCAACCAAAGAGTTTCTTAAGGGAAAGAAGTGGAATGTTATGCAATGGCCAAGACAATCACCTGACCTGAATCCGATTGAGCATGCATTTCACTTGCTGAAGACAAAACAGAAGGGAAAATGCCCCAAGAACAAGCAGGAACTGAAGACAGTTGCAGTAAAGGCCTGGCAGAGCATCACCAGGGATGAAACCCAGAGTCTGGTGATGTCTATGCGTTCCAGACTTCAGGCTGTAATTGACTGCAAAGGATTTGTAACCAAGTATTAAAACGTGAAAGTTTGATGGATGATTGTTAATCTGTCCCATTACTTTTGGTCTCTTAAAAAGTAGGAGGCACTTATACAAACTGTTGTAATTCCTACACCGATCACCTAATTTGTATGTAAATACCCTCAAATTAAAGCTGAAAGTCTGTAGTTAAAGCACATCTTGTTTGTTTCATTTCAAATCCATTGCGGTGGTGTATAGAGCCAAAAAGATTAGAATTGTGTCGATGTCCCAATATTTATGGACCTGACTGTATGTTTCGGCTTAGCAGGAACACAGGATCAGTACATTCTCCTCTCACTATGCAAACAATGCAGACCGCCGTTCTGCTTTTCTCCCAAACGTTCGGCGGGTCCAGGCAGACATCCGTCGGACCCGCTGATTGGCTCCCGCTGTGTCCAATCACAGTGGGAGCGGGTTGCTGATGGCGCAAGTGCGCCCCAGACCCGGAAGTGTCAGATCACGTACTAAGTACATGATCTGGCACAGAGCGGCCGTCCTGCTGCAGTATATGTGCGTGGGGCAGTCCCTAAGCGGTTAAAATGAACCCGCCAATTTGTTCGACCAACGGTAGCAAAGTGAAATACCCAGCTTATTGGGCATGGAAAGCATGTGATGCACCCCCTTCCTTTTATGTAGCAGTGCTGGATGCCCGAACAACCAGCCACCAGGTAGCAGTGCTGCCACGTGCGGCAGGCAAGAAATCATTAACCCTTTGCAAGCTTTGACCATATGGCCTTTTATAAAATTGAGAGGCCTGGTAGTGAGGGGAAGGAAAGTAAAAGCAGTTGTGGAGAGTGGTAGGTTAGAGAAACGTGTTGCTTTGCCTTGCATGAGCAAAAGTTCACTTCAAGGGTGATCCTTGTAGGAAATAGTCTTGTTTCCAGAATAACGTTTTGTTTTTCATGATGTTAGAAGACAACTGACAGAACTCTATAAATTCCAGAAAACTCTGCCAAAGTGCAAAAGTGTGCAAAACTAGTAACAAAGACAGGCTAAAACGCTTCTGTCATCTCTGAGGTTTTAGACAAAATATATAAATTGCTTTTATCTTTAAATTCATGGTGCCATTTGCAAGTAATGTGCAGAGGAAATTGGCAGTCTCAGCACCTTTTATTTAATCAGCCTTCATAGAAGGGAGCTGCATGGAGACAAGAACACCTGGCGCTGATGTGCTGTCAGGCTGCAGATATTCAAAATGTCCTTGGCCATAGTTAATTTGATATTCATGTTTTAAGGGAAATAATTATTGTTTGAGGCCAAATTTAAGAACGTAGGAATTTCTTTTTTTTTACTATTGATATAAAATCCTTGCGGCCATGACACGATTGCACAGAGCAATGTTTAGAAACCTTATTTCAGTCAAGGCATCCTTTAAAATTCTGCACATTCTGCAAATTCTCGAGGCACCCCATTCTAAAATGTAAAAAAACAAAACAAATAGTTTTACATAACACGGCAACATACACACACGTAGGGCACCCAACATTATTCTCCCAAAGCAAATACACCTTTACACCTTAGTACTGACTATTATTCCATTGTTTCTCTTCTCCCTCAGTTTCTCTCCCTCACTCAGCTAATGTGACCTCAGGGCTAATGGAGGGGGGCAGGGGCCCGACATCCTCCTTATCAACTGATGATGTCATTGGTTGTTAGGACACCAGCGGCTAGAAAGTTGTAATGGTGCACAACGAAAACCTGTGGCTTTGTGTAATCAATAGGCAGACTTGAGCCACCCGCTGACTTGCATACTATTTTTGGCCAATTTTTAGGCATTTTGTCAAGGCACTCCTGAAGAATCCTAAAGGCACCCTGGTAGAAAAAGGCTGGCACAGAATATTAAAAGCTTTACTTTAAGAGAGCGCAATAGAAGTGGTTTACATTAACCTTTCTTCTACATTTCTGATGACAGGCATGGAAGGGGAGGAGTCACTCATTCACTTGTGAGTGCATTTTGCCTTCAGATAGTGAGCTTTGTAAATAGGCTTTTTTCTTCTTCAGCAAAGCAGATAGGAATAGCCTGAAAATGATATGACTAGAAGCATAAAGCTCCACTTGCCAGAAAAAATGAGAATACAAAAACTACAAAAATATGACGTATCTATTATAAAAAGAACTTAAAAATTATACGTTAAATGTTTTAATTGTCGAAAGAAAACCTATAAATCCAGTATACATTTAATTTAACCACTCGGTCCCTGGTGCTTTTTGTTAATAGACTATTCATCTCAGTCCTATCCTAAAATGGCCCCAGACTTAGTGGTTGTATGATTAGTGTGCTAATGTCTAAGCAGCAACCAATCACTTCTCAATAATTAATTAGCCCATTGATAGGGATGCAGCTCCACCTTATTTCTTGTGCAAGTAGTGAATATCTATTGCATGCCAAAGGAGTGTATTTACAACATGTCAACCAGAGCAACAGTTTTGGGCATCCCTGCCCTTCCATAGGCTACCAATGTGTAGTAACATCCACAATTGTTGTTCTGATTGCCATGTTGTAAATATGCTTTGCAATACATATTTCAATTTTTTCAATCAATTTTGAACTGCTTGTGCAAGAAATAATAATTGCTTTGCCACAGTAACAGTAGATATGTTTGGTTCAAAATGAAAAAGACATTTCTGGAGAAGTACCTCTCACCAACTGTGAAGCATAGTGATGGAAATGTTTTATGGTGTGAGCTTACTTTGCTGTTTCAGGGCCTGGGTAACTTGCAGCCATTGAATCAACAACTAATTCTGCATCATATCCAAGTGAACTTGATGAGAATGTGATGTCCTCTGTTCATCTGAGTTAAAGTTGTCCCGCAAAACGGACCTTTCAATACGATACTTGTTCCACAGTACACCGTTACAGCTATTGATATTTTTGTGGAATAAATGACTGAACAGGCAAATTTTCCTTGTGTTTGTTTTATCCAAGGCTATTACCTTTAAATTTCTGTAGGCACTGATTGAATGAGGATCCAAAGTTTGCCCATTTACAAATATGTAAAAAAAAAATGTTGGCTATTTCTATTGGGAGAACTTACTTTTTCTAGTGTATTTATGCCAACAATTTTGAGTAAATAGGGTGACATTTACTTTTACTGCATAAGCTAAAACAATGACATTAATAATTTTAGTGATTGCAAACCTATAAAAAAATTTGTGCTAAATGATATCCATGCAAACCCAAGTTGATCTTAGAGGTTGTAAATCTGTGATGTGAAAAAAATTTCACAAAAAAATAAACCTGCAAGACAAAGGCATAATGCATTGCATACTAGCTCATTTGAAATACTTACCTTAAAAAAAAGCCGTTGCAGCGGTCCCCGCACACCGGTGTCATGGCCGACATCTTTCCTGGAGCTTCATCCGGGTTCGCGGGCTCCGGCGATGTGATTGGCGGGAGCCACCGTTCACAGCATGGGCTCGGAAGGAATGGCACATGTGGGCCGTTCCTTCGGAGCGCATGCGCCAGTGATGTCACTAACTGTATGCACTGGAAATATCTCCTAAGCTGTACAGGTTTAGGAGATATTTTCACTACCTATAGGTAAGCCTTATTATCGACTTACCTATAGGTAAAAGTTTGCAGAGGGAGTTTACTTCCTCTTTAATGTTATTGCTGCTTTTCCTGTAATATTATTGCTGCTTTTCCTGTAATGTGTATATTGTTTTTCCTGTGTGAACATGATTTAGCACTAAAAGGGGAAATAACAACTCTCCTTATATAAAATGCAATTCTACCATCACATATTTTACACGCATGTGATATCCTTTCAACCAGAAGATTTTGTTACTTTTTTAGTGTACACATCTGAGACTGAACAAGTTCAATAAGTTTTACATTGGGGTAAAAAAACACAGGAAAATTCATGTTATTTTTTTTACGATCTATAGAGATATAGATATAGATATATATATATATCTATATATATAGATATAGATATATATATATATCTATATATATATCTATATCTATATATATATATAAAACATATATTTGATTTCCTATATTTCCTATTTATATTTATTTATTTAAAAAATAAATAAATAAAAATGTATACTATTCTAGGGTATACTTCAAAAGGTATAGAAATCTCTGAAACTAAAAAGAAAAATGCTCTGGACTTGAGTGGGAGTTTACAGAGGAAAATCCTCAGGGACTAAGGCAGTTGATAAATTGATTGTTATTGAGGGACAACACAGATTCTACTCATGACTTGCCTCTCAGTGGACCTTGGAACGATTTCTACTTAAAGCCTGCTATATTGAATGTTCTTACCATAAATTATGAAAAAGGCTCTTGGGTCAGATTTGGAAAACTCTGATTTATATTTTCATACAGGAATGATTCCATTGATAATTCAGCTACCATTGTCTCAATATAATTTTTGCAATGCTTTCTTCTTCCTTTTAAGAAGGGTGTGTGTATATATATATATATGTGCAGTTTGTAATTTACCTGTTAAAAAATAACTTTGGTTAGTGCATTAAGCATCAAAGTGGTTTCTTGATTCAGCAGGTACTTTATTATCTCTTAGAAATAGAAAAAGTCATTACAGTGCAACAGCCTAGAAGGCAATAAATAGTGAAGTGGGGAGGTTGTACTTTGTAATACAGTTCCTTTCTATAATATAAAATTATTAGGATGATCTTTTTGGAATAATCATAAAAGCAGAAAGTATAGAATGTCATATGCTAGAATATAAATAATTTATTAAACATCTCTGCATCGAATTTCATTTAAACATGCATTCTAAATTGAAAAATCAAACCTCGTGGTAGACAGGGTGACAGACTGAGACAGCTCTGGGCAGGTCCCATCTACAAGTTTGGGTGAGGATCTCATTGAATTTATTATTATTATTATTATACAGGATTTATATAGCGCCAACAGTTTACGTAGCGCTTTACAACTTGAGGGTAGACAGTACAAATACAATACACTTTGATACAGTAGGAATCAGAGGGCCCTGCTCCTTAGAGCTTACAATCTAAGAGGGAAGGTCAAGAGATACAAGAGGTAATAACTGTGGGTGATGTGCTGATTGAGAAGATAAATGTACAGTTGTTAAGTGGGGGCCAGATAGGCTTCTCTGAAGAGATGAGTTTTCAGGGATCGTCTGAAAGTGGATAAAGTAGGAGAAAATCGGACGGATTGGGGTAGAGCATTCCAGAGGATGGGGGAGGCTCTGGAGAAGTCCTGAAGGCGAGAATGGGATGAGGTGACAAGGGAGTTTGAGAGCAGGAGGTCTTGAGAGGAGCGAAGAGAACGATTAGGTTAGTATTTTGTGACTAGGTTAGAGATGTAGCTGGGGGCCAGGTTGTGGATGGCTTTGTAAGTTATAGTTAGTATCTTGAATTTAATTCGGTGACTGAGTGGCAGCCAATGCAGGGATTGGCAGAGGGGTGTAGCAGACGCTGAGCGGTTTGTGTGGTGGATGAGCCTGGCAGCAGCATTCATGACGGACTGAAGTGGGGATAGCCTATTTAGAGGTAAACCAATGAGGAGGGAGTTGCAATAGTCGAGGCGGGAGATGACCAGGGAGTGGATTAGAAGCTTTGTGGTGACATTGGTTAGGAAGGGGCGTATCTTAGAGATGTTGCGGAGATTGAGGCGGCAAGTTTTGGATAGTGATAGAATGTGGGGTCGAAAGGTTAGTTCAGAGTCCAGGATTACACCTAGGACCTTGGTGTGGGGAGATGGGTTGATAGTTGAGCCGTTGATATTGACAGGGAAATCAGGGGAAGTGGCACCTGAAGGAGGAAATATCATGAGCTTGATTTTGGATAGGCTGAGTTTGAGGAAGTGATGTGACATCCAGGCTGATATGTCTGCTAGTAAGTTGGTAATGCGCGAGGAGAGAGCTGGGGGGTGGAGAGATAGATTTGGGTGTCATCAGCGTAGAGATGATATTTAAAGCCGTGGGAGGCAATCAACTGACCCAGGGAGGTGGTGTAGATTGAGAAAAGGAGAGGTCCAAGAACAGAACCTTGGGGAACCCCAACGGAGAAAGGAAGAGGAGAGGAGGAAGTAGAGTTGTAAGTGACACTGAAGGAGCGGTGGGATAGGTAGGATGAGAACCAGGGAAGAGTACAGTCACGGAGACCAAAGGAGTGGAGTTTTTTGAGGAGGAGGGGTGGTCCACTGTGTCAAAGGCAGCAGAGAGATCCAGGAGAAGTAGTACAGAATAGTGTCCATTGGCTTTAGCCATTAGTAGGTAAATTGAGAGTTTAAGGAGAGCAGTTTCCGTGGAGTGTTGAGGGCGAAAACCGGACTGAAGGGGATCAAGAAGAATGTGGTGTAACCACAGAGCATAGGGCCACATAGATTTTTTTTTTTTTTTTTTTATAGGGGCCCCTCAGTAACTTCCCTTCTGTAATCTGATCTTAACACAAAGTATGTCTAAATCAAGGACAGGTAGCAGGAGAGTAGTAGGCAAAGTCAGTACACTACTAGGGACCAGAGCAGTGGATAGAAGTTGTCAGAGTATGGGGGGGCATCATTACATGAAATACATTTTTAACCTTTATTTTACAGTAGCGATGAGCTGAACGGCCCTGGGTTCCGCTCTGCAGGGGTTCGTTGAATTTCAAAGCCAAAACCGAACCCTATTGAAATCCATTGAGACCGAATTTGTAATATTACAAATGCCCGCTTGTTGGCAGATAGGCAAGGGGGTGTCAAAAAAAGGGGGGAGGGAAAGGGGGGTTGGGCACTGCCCTGGGGAACATATACCAATTCCAAAAAAATAATTCATGCAGCTGGGAGCAGTGATTTTTTTTTTAGCGCTGAATTATACAAAGGAAAAAAGTTTTAAAATTGCTGGCAAATGACTGACAGCTGTCATTGACAGTTTCTTTGTTTAAAAAAAAAAAAAAAAAAAAGCACACCGACTCCCACCAAGAGTCTGCTATGTGTTTTGGGGGACATTTGGAGGGGTCTGCGTAGTATTTTTTTTTTGTATATGAAAATTATTTTAAAGGAAAGTTCACTTTAAAAAAAAAAAAAACGCGTATTTTTCTGCACGTAAAAAAAAAATGTGCATTTATTATTTTTAATCAATGCACATTTATTAAAAATAAATGTGCCTGTAAAACAGGAGCCTGTGAAACATTGCACCAGCGACCGGCAGATCATTTATTTCTCAGTATATTTGATTACAAAATATAACCTAAAAGTTCCCCAAATGATTTTAAATGTGAAATAAAACTGCTTCAGGTCATGCCAAACTCTCTGATCCCAAAGCCAGCTTCATCTTTGATAAGCTCATAGGCTTCTTTTTCATCTGGCCAAAGACAACATCAAACAAAATCTTGCACATGCCCTACCTATTTAGCAATGAGGAGAGCTGTCAATGCCAGCTATTGTAAAAGGAAGTTTAGATGTCAGAAAAGGAGAGTAATGTCCATCTTAGCACAGAGTACATGGCTTTCCTGGCATCTCCTTCATGCCGGGACCAATGATATATGTGTGCATGAGCTGTAATACAGAGGCTGCTTTAAATATTTGTTGTGGGCTGCAATGTAATTAATCCTCCAATGGAGTCACAGACAGCAAAAAAAAAAAAACTTCACAATCTGTTCAAAGCTAAAATATTTGGCTGGGTTGTTAACCGATTCATATGTTTATAGATTCCCTTTAAAGTGTATTCCCTTTCGCAGCCAAATTCGGATAACACCTGCATTATATTTGTTAGATGTCTCCATTCACATTGCATAACTTTTTTAAATATTTAAAAATGGCTGCTTACTTTTTTACTAGCTTAGAGGAGCTCCAGGCTCCCTCAAAAAAGAATTTAAAGACTTTTAATATAATGTCACCTACCTGTCTAGAGATCCAGTGATGCCTGCATCCGAGCTGATTTTTCAATCGGCTTCGGGTGTAGGTGCCGGCATCTTAGGTAAGGGAAACTGGCTTCACAGCCGGTTTTCTACTTCGCATGTGCGAGTGGCGCCGCGCTTTGTGAATAGTCGCGCAGTCTTCTGGGACCTGTGTGTATCCCAGAATGCTGTGGGGGAAAGAGGAGAGGGGTGGAACATCCTCACAGATCACCACGGCGATCTGAACCGGACGTGCGAGCGGTTACCTGTCAAAACCAGGTGCCCGCTCCCCCCCAAAAAAGTTACAAATGTGGCAGTGGAGAGGGGAGGATGCAAACAAGCGGAACTTCTCCTTTTGGGTACTGCAGCGCTTTAAAATCTTATTCGATTTTTGCTTCAATGTTATATTAAGGAGGGGGCTAGGCTACCATAATTAAACCCTTTCTATACTGGATTAAAGATCTCAGGGAGTGGGTGGTACATTGTATGTTAAAGTACTTAAAAAAACTGTCCCCACATCTGTCCCCTAATTGCACATTGCAAGCTATTCTTAACAAGCTGTCTGTGCAGACCTATCTTTAAAACCTTTACATATACCAAGTGAAGTGATTAGCCTCAGGTGATACACAGAGATGAAACAAATCCTTCTATATATGTTGTACCTGTTTATCCGCAGCCCTCTCTTCTCTACAGCCATTTAACATGCAAAACTTATACAGCTTGTGTGAGCTTTCAGAAAGCAGGGAAAGGGGAGCTGAAATTACACTCTACAGAGCTCAGAGCTGATAGAAGGAAAGGGACACATCTCCTTCAAACTGCACACAAGAACAGAGCTGAGGCTGTCAGTTACAGGCTGTGTGCTGGAGTTCACACCCCTGTCACCTTTTTTCTGTTGTGTCAGGAAAACTTATCAGAAGTGACACATGCAGATTGCTAAGGAATGAAGCAGCAGTCAAACATGACACTTAGTGCTCTGGATTGAGAAAAGTACACACTATAGAGGGATATGCTTTGTTCATATTTCACGTCTGAGGTTTACAACCACTTTAAATCTCCTCCAAAACAAACAACAACAAATATAAGACATTTTTTACAATTATTTTCTGATACGCTGTACTAATGGGACTGCATTAAAAAAAAAAAAAAGTGGGGCTTTCAAAAAAGTGTAATCATGCTTTAATTTGAATTCACTGGGCATATGATTTTAGCACAGCTGCAGTGGTTCCAAAACAGCATTAGTATTTTATTAGTAGTTCCTTGACTGATCCGACTCTTTGCCTGTAGTAGCTAGCTTTTTAAGCAAGTAAAAAAGAGATCTGCCACTGCAGTGTCACCACTTCTGTCATTTAGGAGCCAGGATTGATGACCTGGTGAAGGGGAGGAGAAGATCATGGCCTCCCAGTCTTCAAAACTGCTGGCTTCCTTTTTCAATAGTATTGACCCACATTGTCCCAGATAAATTACCCCGCAGCTGACTACTCGCCCCTTTTTTCCAGAATACAATAACGGAGTTTTGTGCGATGCATGTCGAGCAGAGAACAGTATACTGCTGTGAAATCTGTCTGGAAAAAGTGATTGTAAACAACCCATTCAGTTTAAAATAGAAATGAAAAGCAAAACATTTTTGTATAGATATAAAAAAAAAACATTATAAATACCTTTTTTTTTCCTTTATTATAAATGATCACATTCCCTCTGTTCTCAGCTGAATAAGAGCTGGGGGAGGAGAAGCAGAAACACACTGAGCTTCCCAATGAATGGCTGTGCAGCGGGGGCGTGTCAGGGCAAGTCTGATCATTGCAGGAGAGTACACTGAGTTCCCACCACAGTTACAGAACTAACCACAGTATACTCTCCTGCTTAGTGTGGTCATTTTTTAATAGGAAAGCAGAGGGACTGGCAGGAACATCAGGGATTTCACATAAAGGAAGCGATACGAAGAGAACAGGATACTTTCTCATACAAGTACATAGTACAGCAGGCACATATAAGGAATATGAAGTGTTGGGGTAACAAACGCTTTAAGCTAAAGCTATCATTGGTGCAGAGTGCCTAGCACTTGGAGATTCTTGCTGCCATTTATATTGATTTAAATGAGAAAATGCACTTTAAAAGGGATTCCCGGACATGCAATGTAGCCACGTGTCTTTCTACAAATGAAAATTATGTCGATAGTCTCTTTTTGAAAATCGGTATTATAATCTCTAAGAAATAACTGTTTTGAGACAATGGAGGTTGGAATTGTTGACTTCTGAAGATGATGGAATTGTTGACTTCTGAAGATGTTGGAATTGTTGACTTCTGAAGATGATGGAATTGTTGACTTCTGAAGATGATGGAATTGTTGACTTCTGAAGATGATGGAATTGTTGACTTCTGAAGATGATTTTTTTTCATGGCTGTCATGCAAATTCTTTGGCTTTCAGTCACTGACCAGGATTTGGTACACTCATGAGGATTTTCTGACTTTTCTCCAGCTTTTATTTGCTACATGCTTGATCTGAGCTTGTGACTTATACGTGCAGAAGCCACACATTTAGCTACCTAGCTGTTTTACACAGAGGCCAGCAATGGCAGCCCTCATATTTCTTGTATGACAGGTCCACTTTAAAATGTTACTCTACTTTCCTTGAGAAAACAAAATAAAACTTTCCAGTTTGGTTATATATGTTACAAGAATTTTTGGAAGAGTTTTAATACAGAATAATACATTCTACTTCTTTTCTGTGTAACAGCTGTAGTAACAGTGAGCCAGTCCAATGTTCATGACATTTCATGACTAGGGTATAAAAGATGCTTTGTTCTCCTAACTGCTGGACCACCACTCCACCACTAACCTTTTCTTAAGAAAAACACATGAAACCCAAGAAGGAGTTTAATGGCCATAGCAGCCTTTTTATTAACACAATTAAAAATAACATATCAATATATGAACCTATAAACATATACAACATATCAACATCCAGAACAGTCTGACAAATTGGAGTCACAAGGTCCTTGTGGGCATCATCTACTAGTACTTCATAACCACTGCAAATGTTTAGGCCTCCAGCTGCAACAAACATTGACTCAGAGACATACAACTACTCAGATCATCACCACCAACCATAATAATGGGAGCCATACCGAGGAAGGGTCCCAACCATAATAATGTTAGCCATACAGAGGACGGGTCTCAACCATAATAATGGGAGCCGTACCGAGGACGGGTCCCTACAAATGTACATATGTTTTCATAATCAAACCCATATAAGGACCTTGTACCCTGCCGGCTGCCACGACAATGCCCCCAGATCCTGGTCCCACCTCAGGCCAAAAACCATTAAACACAGTAAGGGTGGGAAGGTGGGCAGTTGTCTCAAGCACGCTTTCCTCCGACTGAAGACTTGAGACCCTCCTACAGATAACCTTTCTGCAGCCCCCACTTGCTACCGTCTACCCCACCAATCATGAAAGTGCTATTTACTAATGCTTTAAACTGCCCAGCCACAGCTTCCCCATACCAAACCCCTTTTAACCCTGTCATGGTGGCCCTGCATTTATTCTTTTTCTTTCTTTTCTGGGTCTTTCTTTTCCGGGATTCAGCACACAATCATTGTATAGACCAACCCAAACCATGTCAAAGAAGATGGCTGCAGACTGAAACAGAAGGGACATGTTTAACAACCTTAACCACTTCAGCCCTGGAAGAATTGGCTGCTCAATGACCAGGCCATTTTTGCGATACGGCACTGCGTTGCTTTAACTGACAATTGCGCAGTCGTGCGACGCTGTACCCAAACAAAGTTGACGTCCTTTTTTTCCCACAAATAGAGCTTTCTTCTGGTGGTATTTGATTATCTCTGCGGTTTTTATTTTTTGCACTATAAACAAAAAAAAAAAACGACAATTTTGAAAAAACACAGTATTTTGTACTTTTTGCTGTAATAAATAGCCCCCAATTTTTTTTTTCAAAAAAGCTCATTTTTTCCTCAGTTTAGGCCTATATGTATTCTTCTACATATTTTTGGTAATAAAAATTGCAAAAAGTGTATATTGATTGGTTAGCGCAAAAGTTATAGCGTCTACAAAATAAGGGATATATTTATGGCATTTTTTAAAATTATTTTTTTACTTGTAATGGCGATCTGCGATTTTTATCGGGACTGTGACATCATGGGGAACATATCGGACACATTTTTTGGGACCATTGGCATTTATACAGCGATAAGTGCTATAAAAATGCACTGATTACTGTGTAAATGTCACTGGAGGGAAGGGGTTAACACTAGGAGGCAATCAAGGGGTTAACTGTGTTCCCTATATGTGTGTTCTAACTGTGGGGGATGGAACTGACTATATGAGATGAGAAATCATGGTTCCCAACTCGTAGGAACTCACAATCTCTCATTGCTCTCTTCACAGAACTGGGATGTATGTGTTTACACACACACGTCCCTGTTCTGCCTCTCGTGCCTGCAATCGCTTGTGGCCGGTGGTCATCGTGACCGCCGGTCACGAGAATCGGCACCCCCGCTGTGCAGCAGGCACGCGCGTGCCTGCTATCCCGCTTAAAGGGACTGACGTACAGCTACAATGGTTCGCGGAATCACAGAAGGGCTTGTATAGTAATTTATTGTATCATATAAAGAGGAAGTAAACCCCGGGGTTTTTTCCCCTTTTTTTTTCTTCCCTGCAACGTAAAGCCATTATGTGCACATTATGTGACACTTACCTGCAAATGAAGCCTGCGTCATCCCCGCTGCAGGCCGCATCCATCTTCGCCTGTCTTCCTTCCGGGGCCATGGCCTCCGGCTGTGTGACTGGCATGCGCGGGACATCATTGGCAAAGTATACAGTAAATATTTCCTAAACGGCGCACTTTTAGGAGATATTTACAATACCTATAGGTAAGCCTTATTCTAGGCTTACCTATAGATACAAATCATAAAGGAAGGTATACAACCTCTTTACTTAGAGTTGTTTTTGTTTTCTTTAGATCATATTGCCACTAGGATGTCTAATTTTTAATAATCCAGCACAACTGGCCTCGCTGATTTTATTTTTTGCAGCAGTCAAATTAACAACTTGTTCAGTTGCTTTTGGGACCAGTTACTTTTGGGGCTTACAATTAAGGCCTTCTAAAGACACATGCAGTTGAAGAGAAAATTCTGCTTGGATGAATGATGAAACATTCCAGTTGACTCAAAAACCTTCAAAGAAACAATAACAGTATGGTTCATTAAATTGTTTAGTATATAGCTGCATTATGTGTATAAGGATGCTGTGTGATTCATAAAGCATTCAAAATTGTTTTTTGCTAAACACAATGCACATTTTTCCCAACCTCTTATCAAATGATCACATAGCACTGTATTGGGAAATTATGTCCGGACTATAGGAGCACATCCAGTTGTGTTTGATATACAAGACATCTCATGACTTGGGTGACTCAAAAACCATCATAGGCATGATAACAGTATGGTTTATTAAAT